>NC_089851.1:55333939-55418939 GCF_036373705.1 Amia ocellicauda | reverse complement strand
CCAAACACGCTGACCGATTGCGCCACAGAGACAGACAGAGGTGTTGTGGTTGCTGCAGTCGTGCAGTTCCTTCACAGTTGCCAGAAATCATTTCCAGCACACGATTTTCTTTGTCGTTGAATGCAACATACGTGACCATTGGGGGAGCGATAGCAAGCAAGAGAGTTAGATATCGAGAGTCATAGATAGATAGCTAGCTAGATAGATAGATAGATGGATGGATGGACGGCAAGGCAAGCATCTGATTGACAGTGGTCCGTGATCTGCTGTTATGCTACTATGCTACTGACCATTGGGGGAGCGATAGCAAGCAAGAGAGTTAGATATCAAGAGTCATAGATAGATAGATAGATGGATGGATGGACGGCAAGGCAAGCATCTGATTGACAGTGGTCCGTGATCTGCTGTTATGCTACAATGCTACTGACCATTGGGGGAGCGATAGCAAGCAAGAGAGTTAGATATCAAGAGTCATAGATAGATAGATAGATAGATGGATGGACGGCAAGGCAAGCATCTGATTGACAGTGGTCCGTGATCTGCTGTTATGCTACTATGCTACTGACCATTGGGGGAGCGATAGCAAGCAAGAGAGTTAGATATCGAGAGTCATTGATAGATAGATAGATAGATGGATGGATGGATGGACGGCAAGGCAAGCATCTGATTGACAGTGGTCCGTGATCTGCTGTTATGCTACAATGCTACAGACCATTGGGGGAGCGATACCAAGCAAGAGAGTTAGATATCAAGAGTCATAGATAGATAGATAGATGGATGGATGGACGGCAAGGCAAGCATCTGATTGACAGTGGTCCGTGATCTGCTGTTATGCTACAATGCTACTGACCATTGGGGGAGCAATAGCAAGCAAGAGAGTTAGATATCAAGAGTCATAGATAGATAGATAGATAGATGGATGGACGGCAAGGCAAGCATCTGATTGACAGTGGTCCGTGATCTGCTGTTATGCTACAATGCTACTGACCATTGGGGGAGCAATAGCAAGCAAGAGAGTTAGATATCGAGAGTCATTGATAGATAGATAGATAGATGGATGGACGGCAAGGCAAGCATCTGATTGACAGTGGTCCGTGATCTGCTGTTATGCTACTATGCTACTGACCATTGGGGGAGCGATAGCAAGCAAGAGAGTTAGATATCGAGAGTCATTGATAGATAGATAGATAGATAGATGGATGGATGGATGGACGGCAAGGCAAGCATCTGATTGACAGTGGTCCGTGATCGGCTGTTATGCTACTATCAGCAGCAACAGTGGTAGATTTGGCGCCGTGGCTTAGTTGGTTAAAGCGCCTGTCTAGTAAACAGGAGGTCCTGGGTTCAAATCCCAGCGGTGCCTTATGCGGGCTTTGTTTGCTCCTTGCGAAGCTTGTGCTTCCGCTTTGTCGACCATCAGTTTTAGCAAGATAGGCTTATCGTAAAGCCATCAGAGGACGTAATGAACTGGAAAGCCAACTGGACAGATGCCGGTTTGTAAAGAAGAACCAGAACCCAAAGGACACGCGCTACGCGCACCTAACGGCCAACGTCCAATTCCCATTGCCGCCCCTGGACAGTCGCAACAGGGAGCTTGTTACTCCCGTCAACCTTACGTTTTCACCTCTGTGTCCTTCCTTTGTTGCAGCCTGCATCCAGATTTTGTTTTGTTTTGTTTTGTTTTGTTTTGTTTTGTTTTGTTTTGTTTTGTTTTGTTTTGTTTTGTTTTGTTTTGTTTTGTTTTGTTTTGTTTTGTTTTGTTTTGTTTTGTTTTGTTTTGTTTTGTTTTGTTTTGTTTTGTGCCTTACGCCTGAGTGTAGGCACTGGGGAATGGGAGAGTCCTGGCACCGTGGCTTAGTTGGTCAAAGCGCCTGTCTTGTAAACAGGAAACCCTGGGTTCGACTCCCAGCAGTGCTTTGGTTTACGTTGGCATAGGCAACGGAAAGGAAGTTTCTAAACGCTCAATACATTTTTGCAAGATGGCCGTCCGCAGCAAGCAGCTTAAGGTTACTGTAGCCGCAATCTGGCAAGCTGACCGCCAGAAGTAGAAACAATAACAAGGGGCGGGGGGAAAAGTGGGCTGTCCTTGGGCGGATTCGAACCACCATCCTTTCGGTTAATAGCCAAACACGCTGACCGATTGCGCCACAGAGACAGACAGAGGTGTTGTGGTTGCTGCAGTCGTGCAGTTCCTTCACAGTTGCCAGAAATCATTTCCAGCACACGATTTTCTTTGTCGTTGAATGCAACATACGTGACCATTGGGGGAGCGATAGCAAGCAAGAGAGTTAGATATCGAGAGTCATAGATAGATAGCTAGCTAGATAGATAGATAGATGGATGGATGGACGGCAAGGCAAGCATCTGATTGACAGTGGTCCGTGATCTGCTGTTATGCTACTATGCTACTGACCATTGGGGGAGCGATAGCAAGCAAGAGAGTTAGATATCAAGAGTCATAGATAGATAGATAGATGGATGGATGGACGGCAAGGCAAGCATCTGATTGACAGTGGTCCGTGATCTGCTGTTATGCTACAATGCTACTGACCATTGGGGGAGCGATAGCAAGCAAGAGAGTTAGATATCAAGAGTCATAGATAGATAGATAGATAGATGGATGGACGGCAAGGCAAGCATCTGATTGACAGTGGTCCGTGATCTGCTGTTATGCTACTATGCTACTGACCATTGGGGGAGCGATAGCAAGCAAGAGAGTTAGATATCGAGAGTCATTGATAGATAGATAGATAGATGGATGGATGGATGGACGGCAAGGCAAGCATCTGATTGACAGTGGTCCGTGATCTGCTGTTATGCTACAATGCTACAGACCATTGGGGGAGCGATACCAAGCAAGAGAGTTAGATATCAAGAGTCATAGATAGATAGATAGATAGATAGATGGATGGATGGATGGACGGCAAGGCAAGCACCTGATTGACAGTGGTCCGTGATCTGCTGTTATGCTACTATGCTACTGACCATTGGGGGAGCGATACCAAGCAAGAGAGTTAGATATCAATAGACATAGATACATAGATAGATAGATGGATGGATGGATGGACGGCAAGGCAAGCATCTGATTGACAGTGGTCCGTGATCTGCTGTTATGCTACAATGCTACTGACCATTGGGGGAGCGATACCAAGCAAGAGAGTTAGATATCAAGAGTCATAGATAGATAGATAGATAGATAGATGGATGGATGGACGGCAAGGCAAGCATCTGATTGACAGTGGTCCGTGATCTGCTGTTATGCTACTATGCTACTGACCATTGGGGGAGCGATAGCAAGCAAGAGAGTTAGATATCAAGAGACATAGATACATAGATAGATAAATGGATGGATGGATGGACGGCAAGGCAAGCATCTGATTGACAGTGGTCCTTGATCTGCTGTTATGCTACTATGCTACTGACCATTGGGGGAGCAATAGCAAGCAAGAGAGTTAGATATCAAGAGTCATAGATAGATAGATAGATGGATGGATGGACGGCAAGGCAAGCATCTGATTGACAGTGGTCCGTGATCTGCTGTTATGCTACAATGCTACTGACCATTGGGGGAGCGATAGCAAGCAAGAGAGTTAGATATCAAGAGTCATAGATAGATAGATAGATATATGGATGGATAGATGGACAGCAAGGCAAGCATCTGATTGACAGTGGTCCGTGATCTGCTGTTATGCTACTATGCTACTGACCATTGGGGGAGCAATAGCAAGCAAGAGAGTTAGATATCAAGAGTCATAGATAGATAGATAGATAGATGGATGGATGGACGGCAAGGCAAGCATCTGATTGACAGTGGTCCGTGATCTGCTGTTATGCTACAATGCTACTGACCATTGGGGGAGCGATAGCAAGCAAGAGAGTTAGATATCAAGAGTCATAGATAGATAGATAGATAGATGGATGGATGGACGGCAAGGCAAGCATCTGATTGACAGTGGTCCGTGATCTGCTGTTATGCTACTATGCTACTGACCATTGGGGGAGCGATAGCAAGCAAGAGAGTTAGATATCAAGAGTCATCGATAGATAGATAGATAGATGGATGGATGGACGGCAAGGCAAGCATCTGATTGACAGTGGTCCATGATCTGCTGTTATGCTACTATGCTACTGACCATTGAGGGAGCGATAGCAAGCAAGAGAGTTAGATATCGAGAGTCATAGATAGATAGATGGATGGATGGATGGACGGCAAGGCAAGCACCTGATTGACAGTGGTCCGTGATCTGCTGTTATGCTACTATGCTACTGACCATTGGGGGAGCGATACCAAGCAAGAGAGTTAGATATAGAGAGTCATTGATAGATAGATAGATAGATGGATGGATGGACGGCAAGGCAAGCATCTGATTGACAGTGGTCCGTGATCTGCTGTTATGCTACAATGCTACTGACCATTGGGGGAGCGATACCAAGCAAGAGAGTTAGATATCAAGAGTCATAGATAGATAGATAGATAGATAGATGGATGGATGGATGGACGGCAAGGCAAGCACCTGATTGACAGTGGTCCGTGATCTGCTGTTATGCTACTATGCTACTGACCATTGGGGGAGCGATACCAAGCAAGAGAGTTAGATATCAAGAGACATAGATACATAGATAGATAGATGGATGGATGGATGGACGGCAAGGCAAGCATCTGATTGACAGTGGTCCGTGATCTGCTGTTATGCTACTATGCTACTGACCATTGGGGGAGCGATAGCAAGCAAGAGAGTTAGATATCAAGAGACATAGATACATAGATAGATAGATGGATGGATGGATGGACGGCAAGGCAAGCATCTGATTGACAGTGGTCCGTGATCTGCTGTTATGCTACTATGCTACTGACCATTGGGGGAGCAATAGCAAGCAAGAGAGTTAGATATCGAGAGTCATTGATAGATAGATAGATAGATGGATGGATGGACGGCAAGGCAAGCATCTGATTGACAGTGGTCCGTGATCTGCTGTTATGCTACAATGCTACTGACCATTGGGGGAGCGATAGCAAGCAAGAGAGTTAGATATCAAGAGTCATCGATAGATAGATAGATAGATGGATGGATGGACGGCAAGGCACGCATCTGATTGACAGTGGTCCGTGATCTGCTGTTATGCTACTATCAGCAGCAACAGTGGCAGATTTGGCGCCGTGGCTTAGTTGGTTAAAGTGCCTGTCTAGTAAACAGGAGGTCCTGTGATCAAATCCCAGCGGTGCCTTAGGCGGGCTTTGTGTGCTCCTTGCGAAGCTTGTGCTTCCGCTTTGTCGACCATCAGTTTTAGCAAGATAGGCTTATCGTAAAGCCATCAGAGGACGTAATGAACCGGAAAGCCAACTGGACAGACGCCGGTTTGTAAAGAAGAACCAGAACCCAAAGGACACGCGCTACGCGCACCTAACGGCCAACGTCCAATTCCCATTGCCGCCCCTGGACAGTCGCAACAGGGAGCTTGTTACTCCCGTCAACCTTACGTTTTCACCTCTGTGTGCTTCCTTTGTTGCAGCCTGCATCCAGATTTTGTTTTGTTTTGTTTTGTTTTGTTTTGTTTTGTTTTGTTTTGTTTTGTTTTGTTTTGTTTTGTTTTGTTTTGTTTTTTGCCTTACGCCTGAGTGTAGGCACTGGGGAATGGGAGAGTCCTGGCACCGTGGCTTAGTTGGTCAAAGCGCCTGTCTTGTAAACAGGAAACCCTGGGTTCGACTACCAGCAGTGCTTTGGTTTACGTTGGCCTAGGCAATGGAAAGGAAGTTTCTAAACGCTCAATACATTTTTGCAAGATGGCCGTCCGCAGCAAGCAGCTTAAGGTTACTGTAGCCGCAGTCTGGCAAGCTGACCGCCAGAAGTAGAAACAATAACAAGGGGCGGGGGGAAAAGTGGGCCGTCCCTGGGTTTCGAACCACCATCCTTTCAGTTAACAGCCAAACACGCTGACCGATTGCGCCACAGAGACAGACAGAGGTGTTCTGGTTGCTGCAGTCGTGCATTTCCTTCACAGTTGCCAGAAATCATTTCCAGCACACGATTTTCTTTGTCGTTGAATGCAACATACGTGACCATTGGGGGAGCGATAGCAAGCAAGAGAGTTAGATATCGAGAGTCATAGATAGATAGTTAGATAGATGGATGGATGGACGGCAAGGCAAGCATCTGATTGACAGTGGTCCGTGATCTGCTGTTATGCTACTATGCTACTGACCATTGGGGGAGCGATAGCAAGCAAGAGAGTTAGATATCGAGATTATTGATAGATAGATAGATAGATGGATGGATGGATGGATGGCAAGGCAAGCATCTGATTGACAGTGGTCCGTGATCTGCTGTTATGCTACTATGCTACTGACCATTGGGGGAGCGATAGTAAGCAAGAGAGAAAGATATCAAGAGTCATCGATAGATAGATAGATAGATAGATGGATGGATGGACGGCAAGGCAAGCACCTGATTGACAGTGGTCCGTGATCTGCTGTTATGCTACTATGCTACTGACCATTGGGGGAGCGATACCAAGCAAGAGAGTAAGATATCAAGAGTCATAGATAGATAGATAGCTAGATAGATGGATGGATGGACGGCAAGGCAAGCATCTGATTGACAGTGGTCCGTGATCTGCTGTTATGCTACAATGCTACTGACCATTGGGGGAGCGATACCAAGCAAGAGAGTTACATATCAAGAGTCATAGATATCTAGATAGATAGATGGATGGATGGACGGCAAGGCAAGCACCTGATTGACAGTGGTCCGTGATCTGCTGTTATGCTACTATGCTACTGACCATTGGGGGAGCGATACCAAGCAAGAGAGTTAGATATCAAGAGTCATAGATAGATAGATAGATAGATGGATGGATGGACGGCAAGGCAAGCATCTGATTGACAGTGGTCCGTGATCTGCTGTTATGCTACAATGCTACTGACCATTGGGGAAGCGATAGCAAGCAAGAGAGTTAGATATCAAGAGTCATCGATAGATAGATAGATAGATGGATGGATGGACGGCAAGGCAAGCATCTGATTGACAGTGGTCCGTGATCTGCTGTTATGCTACTATGCTACTGACAATTGAGGGAGCGATAGCAAGCAAGAGAGTTAGATATCGAGAGTCATAGATAGATAGATAGATAGATAGATAGATGGATGGATGGATGGACGGCAAGGCAAGCACCTGATTGACAGTGGTCCGTGATCTGCTGTTATGCTACTATGCTACTGACCATTGGGGGAGCGATACCAAGCAAGAGAGTTAGATATCAAGAGTCATAGATACATAGATAGCTTGATAGATGGATGGATGGACGGCAAGGCAAGCATCTGATTGACAGTGGTCCGTGATCTTCTGTTATGCTACAATGCTACTGACCATTGGGGGAGCGATACCAAGCAAGAGAGTTAGATATCAAGAGTCATAGATAGTTAGATAGAGAGATGGATGGATGGACGGCAAGGCAAGCACCTGATTGACAGTGGTCCGTGATCTGCTGTTATGCTACTATGCTACTGACCATTGGGGGAGCGATACCAAGCAAGAGAGTTAGATATCAAGAGTCAAAGATAGGTAGATAGATAGATAGATGGATGGATGGACGGCAAGGCAAGCATCTGATTGACAGTGGTCCGTGATCTGCTGTTATGCTACTATGCTACTGACCATTGGGGGAGCGATAGCAAGCAAGAGAGTTAGATATCAAGAGTCATCGATAGATAGATAGATAGATGGATGGATAGACGGCAAGGCAAGCATCTGATTGACAGTGGTCCGTGATCTGCTGTTATGCTACTATCAGCAGCAACAGTGGCAGATTTGGCGCCGTGGCTTAGTTGGTTAAAGTGCCTGTCTAGTAAACAGGAGGTCCTGGGATCAAATCCCAGCGGTGCCTTAGGCGGGCTTTGTGTGCTCCTTGCGAAGCTTGTGCTTCCGCTTTGTCGACCATCAGTTTTAGCAAGATAGGCTTATCGTAAAGCCATCAGAGGACGTAATGAACCGGAAAGCCAACTGGACAGACGCCGGTTTGTAAAGAAGAACCAGAACCCAAAGGACACGCGCTACGCGCACCTAACGGCCAACGTCCAATTCCCATTGCCGCCCCTGGACAGTCGCAACAGGGAGCTTGTTACTCCCGTCAACCTTACGTTTTCACCTCTGTGTGCTTCCTTTGTTGCAGCCTGCATCCAGATTTTGTTTTGTTTTGTTTTGTTTTGTTTTGTTTTGTTTTGTTTTGTTTTGTTTTGTTTTGTTTTGTTTTGTTTTGTTTTGTTTTGTTTTGTTTTGTTTTTTGCCTTACGCCTGAGTGTAGGCACTGGGGAATGGGAGAGTCCTGGCACCGTGGCTTAGTTGGTCAAAGCGCCTGTCTTGTAAACAGGAAACCCTGGGTTCGACTACCAGCAGTGCTTTGGTTTACGTTGGCCTAGGCAATGGAAAGGAAGTTTCTAAACGCTCAATACATTTTTGCAAGATGGCCGTCCGCAGCAAGCAGCTTAAGGTTACTGTAGCCGCAGTCTGGCAAGCTGACCGCCAGAAGTAGAAACAATAACAAGGGGCGGGGGGAAAAGTGGGCCGTCCCTGGGTGGATTCAAACCACCATCCTTTCAATTAACAGCCAAACACGCTGACCGATTGCGCCACAGAGACAGACAGAGGTGTTGTGGTTGCTGCAGTCGTGCAGTTCCTTCACAGTTGCCAGAAATCATTTCCAGCACACGATTTTCTTTGTCGTTGAATGCAACATACGTGACCATTGGGGGAGCGATAGCAAGCAAGAGAGTTTGATATCGAGAGTCATAGATAGATAGATAGATAGATAGATAGATGGACGGCAAGGCAAGCATCTGATTGACAGTGGTCCGTGATCTGCTGTTATGCTACAATGCTACTGACCATTGGGGGAGCGATACCAAGCAAGAGAGTTAGATATCAAGAGTCATAGATAGATAGATAGATAGATGGATGGATGGACGGCAAGGCAAGCATCTGATTGACAGTGGTCCGTGATCTGCTGTTATGCTACTATGCTACTGACCATTGGGGGAGCGATAGCAAGCAAGAGAGTTAGATATCAAGAGTCATCGTTAGATAGATAGATAGATGGATGGATGGACGGCAAGGCAAGCATCTGATTGACAGTGGTCCGTGATCTGCTGTTATGCTACTATGCTACTGACCATTGGGGGAGCGATAGCAAGCAAGAGTTAGATATCGAGAGTCATAGATAGATAGATAGATAGATGGATGGATGGATGGACGGCAAGGCAAGCATCTGATTGACAGTGGTCCGTGAGCTGCTGTTATGCTACAATGCTACTGACCATTGGGGGAGCGATAGCAAGCAAGAGAGTTAGATATCGAGAGTCATAGATAGATAGATAGATAGATGGATGGATGGACGGCAAGGCAAGCATCTGATTGACAGTGGTATGTGATCTGCTGTTATGAAACCATGATACTGACCATTGGGGGAGCGATAGCAAGCAAGAGAGTTAGATATCGAGAGTCATAGATAGATAGATAGATAGATGGATGGATGGACAGCAAGGCAAGCAACTGATTGACAGTGGTCCGTGATCTGCTGTTATGCAACTATGCTACTGACCATTGGGGGAGCGATAGCAAGCAAGAGAGTTAGATATCGAGAGTCATAGATAGATAGATAGATAGATAGATGGATGGATGGATGGACGGCAAGGGAAGAATCTGATTGACAGTGGTCCGTGATCTGCTGTTATGCTACAATGCTACTGACCATTGGGGGAGCGATAGCAAGCAAGAGTTAGATATCGAGAGTCATAGATAGATAGATAGATAGATGGATGGATGGATGGACGGCAAGGCAAGCATCTGATTGACAGTGGTCCGTGAGCTGCTGTTATGCTACAATGCTACTGACCATTGGGGGAGCGATAGCAAGCAAGAGAGTTAGATATCGAGAGTCATAGATAGATAGATAGATAGATGGATGGATGGACGGCAAGGCAAGCATCTGATTGACAGTGGTCTGTGATCTGCTGTTATGCTACTTTGCTACTGACCATTGGGGGAGCGATAGCAAGCAAGAGAGTTAGATATCGAGAGTCATAGATTGATAGATAGATAGATAGATGGATGGATGGATGGACGGCAAGGCAAGAATCTGATTGACAGTGGTCCGTGATCTGCTGTTATTCTACAATGCTACTGACCATTGGGGGAGCGATAGCAAGCAAGAGAGTTAGATATCGAGAGTCATAGATAGATAGATAGATAGATAGATGGATGGATGGATGGACGGCAAGGCAAGCATCTGATTGACAGTGGTCTGTGATCTGCTGTTATGCTACTATGCTACTGACCATTGGGGGAGCGATAGCAAGCAAGAGTTAGATATCGAGAGTCATAGATAGATAGATAGATAGATGGATGGATGGATGGACGGCAAGGCAAGCATCTGATTGACAGTGGTCCGTGAGCTGCTGTTATGCTACAATGCTACTGACCATTGGGGGAGCGATAGCAAGCAAGAGAGTTAGATATCGAGAGTCATAGATTGATAGATAGATAGATTGATGGATGGATGGACGGCAAGGCAAGAATCTGATTGACAGTGGTCCGTGATCTGCTGTTATGCTACAATGCTACTGACCATTGGGGGAGCGATAGCAAGCAAGAGAGTTAGATATCGAGAGTCATAGATTGATAGATAGATAGATTGATGGATGGATGGACGGCAAGGCAAGCATCTGATTGACAGTGGTCTGTGATCTGCTGTTATGCTACTATGCTACTGACCATTGGGGGAGCGATAGCAAGCAAGAGAGATAGATTTCGAGAGTCATAGATAGATAGATAGATAGATAGATGGATGGATGGATGGACGGCAAGGCAAGCATCTGATTGACAGTGGTCCGTGAGCTGCTGTTATGCTACAATGCTACTGACCATTGGGGGAGCGATAGCAAGCAAGAGAGTTAGATATCGAGAGTCATAGATAGATAGATAGATAGATGGATGGATGGATGGCAAGGCAAGCATCTGATTGACAGTGGTATGTGATCTGCTGTTATGAAACCATGATACTGACCATTGGGGGAGCGATAGCAAGCAAGAGAGTTAGATATCGAGAGTCATAGATAGATAGATAGATAGATGGATGGATGGACAGCAAGGCAAGCAACTGATTGACAGTGGTCCGTGATCTGCTGTTATGCAACTATGCTACTGACCATTGGGGGAGCGATAGCAAGCAAGAGAGTTTGATATCGAGAGTCATAGATAGATAGATAGATAGATAGATGGATGGATGGATGGACGGCAAGGCAAGAATCTGATTGACAGTGGTCCGTGATCTGCTGTCTTGCTACAATGCTACTGACCATTGGGGGAGCGATAGCAAGCAAGAGTTAGATATCGAGAGTCATAGATAGATAGATAGATAGATGGATGGATGGATGGACGGCAAGGCAAGCATCTGATTGACAGTGGTCTGTGATCTGCTGTTATGCTACTATGCTACTGACCATTGGGGGAGCGATAGCAAGCAAGAGTTAGATATCGAGAGTCATAGATAGATAGATAGATAGATGGATGGATGGATGGACGGCAAGGCAAGCATCTGATTGACAGTGGTCCGTGAGCTGCTGTTATGCTACAATGCTACTGACCATTGGGGGAGCGATAGCAAGCAAGAGAGTTAGATATCGAGAGTCATAGATTGATAGATAGATAGATTGATGGATGCATGGACGGCAAGGCAAGAATCTGATTGACAGTGGTCCGTGATCTGCTGTTATGCTACAATGCTACTGACCATTGGGGGAGCGATAGCAAGCAAGAGAGTTAGATATCGAGAGTCATAGATTGATAGATAGATAGATTGATGGATGGATGGACGGCAAGGCAAGCATCTGATTGACAGTGGTCTGTGATCTGCTGTTATGCTACTATGCTACTGACCATTGGGGGAGCGATAGCAAGCAAGAGAGATAGATTTCGAGAGTCATAGATAGATAGATAGATAGATAGATGGATGGATGGATGGACGGCAAGGCAAGCATCTGATTGACAGTGGTCTGTGATCTGCTGTTATGCTACTTTGCTACTGACCATTGGGGGAGCGATAGCAAGCAAGAGAGTTAGATATCGAGAGTCATAGATTGATAGATAGATAGATAGATGGATGGATGGATGGACGGCAAGGCAAGAATCTGATTGACAGTGGTCCGTGATCTGCTGTTATTCTACAATGCTACTGACCATTGGGGGAGCGATAGCAAGCAAGAGAGTTAGATATCGAGAGTCATAGATAGATAGATAGATAGATAGATGGATGGATGGATGGACGGCAAGGCAAGCATCTGATTGACAGTGGTCTGTGATCTGCTGTTATGCTACTATGCTACTGACCATTGGGGGAGCGATAGCAAGCAAGAGTTAGATATCGAGAGTCATAGATAGACAGATAGATAGATGGATGGATGGATGGACGGCAAGGCAAGCATCTGATTGACAGTGGTCCGTGAGCTGCTGTTATGCTACAATGCTACTGACCATTGGGGGAGCGATAGCAAGCAAAAGAGTTAGATATCGAGAGTCATAGATAGATAGATAGATAGATGGATGGATGGATGGCAAGGCAAGCATCTGATTGACAGTGGTATGTGATCTGCTGTTATGAAACCATGATACTGACCATTGGGGGAGCGATAGCAAGCAAGAGAGTTAGATATCGAGAGTCATAGATAGATAGATAGATAGATGGATGGATGGACAGCAAGGCAAGCAACTGATTGACAGTGGTCCGTGATCTGCTGTTATGCAACTATGCTACTGACCATTGGGGGAGTGATAGCAAGCAAGAGAGTTTGATATCGAGAGTCATAGATAGATAGATAGATAGATAGATGGATGGATGGATGGACGGCAAGGCAAGAATCTGATTGACAGTGGTCCGTGATCTGCTGTTATGCTACAATGCTACTGACCATTGGGGGAGCGATAGCAATTAAGAGTTAGATATCGAGAGTCATAGATAGATAGATAGATAGATGGATGGATGGATGGACGGCAAGGCAAGCATCTGATTGACAGTGGTCCGTGAGCTGCTGTTATGCTACAATGCTACTGACCATTGGGGGAGCGATAGCAAGCAAGAGAGTTAGATATCAAGAGTCATAGATAGATAGATAGATAGATGGATGGATGGACGGCAAGGCAAGCATCTGATTGACAGTGGTATGTGATCTGCTGTTATGAAACCATGATACTGACCATTGGGGGAGCGATAGCAAGCAAGAGAGTTAGATATCGAGAGTCATAGATAGATAGATAGATAGATGGATGGATGGACAGCAAGGCAAGCAACTGATTGACAGTGGTCCGTGATCTGCTGTTATGCAACTATGCTACTGACCATTGGGGGAGCGATAGCAAGCAAGAGAGTTAGATATCGAGAGTCATAGATAGATAGATAGATAGATAGATGGATGGATGGATGGACGGCAAGGCAAGCATCTGATTGACAGTGGTCCGTGAGCTGCTGTTATGCTACAATGCTACTGACCATTGGGGGAGCAATAGCAAGCAAGAGAGTTAGATATCGAGAGTCATAGATAGATAGATAGATAGATGGATGGATGGACGGCAAGGCAAGCATCTGATTGACAGTGGTCTGTGATCTGCTGTTATGCTACTTTGCTACTGACCATTGGGGGAGCGATAGCAAGCAAGAGAGTTAGATATCGAGAGTCATAGATTGATAGATAGATAGATAGATGGATGGATGGATGGACGGCAAGGCAAGAATCTGATTGACAGTGGTCCGTGATCTGCTGTTATTCTACAATGCTACTGACCATTGGGGGAGCGATAGCAAGCAAGAGAGTTAGATATCGAGAGTCATAGATAGATAGATAGATAGATAGATGGATGGATGGATGGACGGCAAGGCAAGCATCTGATTGACAGTGGTCTGTGATCTGCTGTTATGCTACTATGCTACTGACCATTGGGGGAGCGATAGCAAGCAAGAGTTAGATATCGAGAGTCATAGATAGATAGATAGATAGATGGATGGATGGATGGACGGCAAGGCAAGCATCTGATTGACAGTGGTCCGTGAGCTGCTGTTATGCTACAATGCTACTGACCATTGGGGGAGCGATAGCAAGCAAGAGAGTTAGATATCGAGAGTCATAGTTTGATAGATAGATAGATTGATGGATGGATGGACGGCAAGGCAAGCATCTGATTGACAGTGGTCCGTGATCTGCTGTTATGCTACAATGCTACTGACCATTGGGGGAGCGATAACAAGCAAGAGAGTTAGATATCGAGAGTCATAGATTGATAGATAGATAGATTGATGGATGGATGGACGGCAAGGCAAGCATCTGATTGACAGTGGTCTGTGATCTGCTGTTATGCTACTATGCTACTGACCATTGGGGGAGCGATAGCAAGCAAGAGAGATAGATTTCGAGAGTCATAGATAGATAGATAGATAGATAGATGGATGGATGGATGGACGGCAAGGCAAGCATCTGATTGACAGTGGTCTGTGATCTGCTGTTATGCTACTTTGCTACTGACCATTGGGGGAGCGATAGCAAGCAAGAGAGTTAGATATCGAGAGTCATAGATTGATAGATAGATAGATAGATGGATGGATGGATGGACGGCAAGGCAAGAATCTGATTGACAGTGGTCCGTGATCTGCTGTTATTCTACAATGCTACTGACCATTGGGGGAGCGATAGCAAGCAAGAGAGTTAGATATCGAGAGTCATAGATAGATAGATAGATAGATAGATGGATGGATGGATGGACGGCAAGGCAAGCATCTGATTGACAGTGGTCTGTGATCTGCTGTTATGCTACTATGCTACTGACCATTGGGGGAGCGATAGCAAGCAAGAGTTAGATATCGAGAGTCATAGATAGATAGATAGATAGATGGATGGATGGATGGACGGCAAGGCAAGCATCTGATTGACAGTGGTCCGTGAGCTGCTGTTATGCTACAATGCTACTGACCATTGGGGGAGCGATAGCAAGCAAGAGAGTTAGATATCGAGAGTCATAGATAGATAGATAGATAGATGGATGGATGGACGGCAAGGCAAGCATCTGATTGACAGTGGTATGTGATCTGCTGTTATGAAACCATGATACTGACCATTGGGGGAGCGATAGCAAGCAAGAGAGTTAGATATCGAGAGTCATAGATAGATAGATAGATAGATGGATGGATGGACAGCAAGGCAAGCAACTGATTGACAGTGGTCCGTGATCTGCTGTTATGCAACTATGCTACTGACCATTGGGGGAGCGATAGCAAGCAAGAGAGTTTGATATCGAGAGTCATAGATAGATAGATAGATAGATAGATGGATGGATGGATGGACGGCAAGGCAAGAATCTGATTGACAGTGGTCCGTGAGCTGCTGTTATGCTACAATGCTACTGACCATTGGGGGAGCAATAGCAAGCAAGAGAGTTAGATATCGAGAGTCATAGATAGATAGATAGATAGATGGATGGATGGACGGCAAGGCAAGCATCTGATTGACAGTGGTCTGTGATCTGCTGTTATGCTACTTTGCTACTGACCATTGGGGGAGCGATAGCAAGCAAGAGAGTTAGATATCGAGAGTCATAGATTGATAGATAGATAGATAGATGGATGGATGGATGGACGGCAAGGCAAGAATCTGATTGACAGTGGTCCGTGATCTGCTGTTATTCTACAATGCTACTGACCATTGGGGGAGCGATAGCAAGCAAGAGAGTTAGATATCGAGAGTCATAGATAGATAGATAGATAGATAGATGGATGGATGGATGGACGGCAAGGCAAGCATCTGATTGACAGTGGTCTGTGATCTGCTGTTATGCTACTATGCTACTGACCATTGGGGGAGCGATAGCAAGCAAGAGTTAGATATCGAGAGTCATAGATAGATAGATAGATAGATGGATGGATGGATGGACGGCAAGGCAAGCATCTGATTGACAGTGGTCCGTGAGCTGCTGTTATGCTACAATGCTACTGACCATTGGGGGAGCGATAGCAAGCAAGAGAGTTAGATATCGAGAGTCATAGATTGATAGATAGATAGATTGATGGATGGATGGACGGCAAGGCAAGCATCTGATTGACAGTGGTCCGTGATCTGCTGTTATGCTACAATGCTACTGACCATTGGGGGAGCGATAGCAAGCAAGAGAGTTAGATATCGAGAGTCATAGATTGATAGATAGATAGATTGATGGATGGATGGACGGCAAGGCAAGCATCTGATTGACAGTGGTCTGTGATCTGCTGTAATGCTACTATGCTTCTGACCATTGGGGGAGCGATAGCAAGCAAGAGAGATAGATTTCGAGAGTCATAGATAGATAGATAGATAGATAGATGGATGGATGGATGGACGGCAAGGCAAGCATCTGATTGACAGTGGTCTGTGATCTGCTGTTATGCTACTTTGCTACTGACCATTGGGGGAGCGATAGCAAGCAAGAGAGTTAGATATCGAGAGTCATAGATTGATAGATAGATAGATAGATGGATGGATGGATGGACGGCAAGGCAAGAATCTGATTGACAGTGGTCCGTGATCTGCTGTTATTCTACAATGCTACTGACCATTGGGGGAGCGATAGCAAGCAAGAGAGTTAGATATCGAGAGTCATAGATAGATAGATAGATAGATAGATGGATGGATGGATGGACGGCAAGGCAAGCATCTGATTGACAGTGGTCTGTGATCTGCTGTTATGCTACTATGCTACTGACCATTGGGGGAGCGATAGCAAGCAAGAGTTAGATATCGAGAGTCATAGATAGATAGATAGATAGATGGATGGATGGATGGACGGCAAGGCAAGCATCTGATTGACAGTGGTCCGTGAGCTGCTGTTATGCTACAATGCTACTGACCATTGGGGGAGCGATAGCAAGCAAGAGAGTTAGATATCGAGAGTCATAGATAGATAGATAGATAGATGGATGGATGGACGGCAAGGCAAGCATCTGATTGACAGTGGTATGTGATCTGCTGTTATGAAACCATGATACTGACCATTGGGGGAGCGATAGCAAGCAAGAGAGTTAGATATCGAGAGTCATAGATAGATAGATAGATAGGTGGATGGATGGACAGCAAGGCAAGCAACTGATTGACAGTGGTCCGTGATCTGCTGTTATGCAACTATGCTACTGACCATTGGGGGAGCGATAGCAAGCAAGAGAGTTTGATATCGAGAGTCATAGATAGATAGATAGATAGATAGATGGATGGATGGATGGACGGCAAGGCAAGAATCTGATTGACAGTGGTCCGTGATCTGCTGTTATGCTACAATGCTACTGACCATTGGGGGAGCGATAGCAAGCAAGAGTTAGATATCGAGAGTCATAGATAGATAGATAGATAGATGGATGGATGGATGGACGGCAAGGCAAGCATCTGATTGACAGTGGTCCGTGAGCTGCTGTTATGCTACAATGCTACTGACCATTGGGGGAGCGATAGCAAGCAAGAGAGTTAGATATCGAGAGTCATAGATAGATAGATAGATAGATGGATGGATGGACGGCAAGGCAAGCATCTGATTGACAGTGGTATGTGATCTGCTGTTATGAAACCATGATACTGACCATTGGGGGAGCGATAGCAAGCAAGAGAGTTAGATATCGAGAGTCATAGATAGATAGATAGATAGATAGATGGATGGATGGACGGCAAGGCAAGCATCTGATTGACAGTGGTCTGTGATCTGCTGTTATGCTACTATGCTACTGACCATTGGGGGAGCGATAGCAAGCAAGAGTTAGATATCGAGAGTCATAGATAGATAGATAGATAGATGGATGGATGGATGGACGGCAAGGCAAGCATCTGATTGACAGTGGTCCGTGAGCTGCTGTTATGCTACAATGCTACTGACCATTGGGGGAGCGATAGCAAGCAAGAGAGTTAGATATCGAGAGTCATAGATAGATAGATAGATAGATGGATGGATGGATGGACGGCAAGGCAAGCATCTGATTGACAGTGGTCCGTGAGCTGCTGTTATGCTACAATGCTACTGACCATTGGGGGAGCGATAGCAAGCAAGAGAGTTAGATATCGAGAGTCATAGATAGATAGATAGATAGATGGATGGATGGACGGCAAGGCAAGCATCTGATTGACAGTGGTATGTGATCTGCTGTTATGAAACCATGATTCTGACCATTGGGGGAGCGATAGCAAGCAAGAGAGTTAGATATCGAGAGTCATAGATAGATAGATAGATAGATAGATGGATGGATGGACGGCAAGGCAAGCATCTGATTGACAGTGGTCTGTGATCTGCTGTTATGCTACTATGCTACTGACCATTGGGGGAGCGATAGCAAGCAAGAGTTAGATATCGAGAGTCATAGATAGATAGATAGATAGATGGATGGATGGATGGACGGCAAGGCAAGCATCTGATTGACAGTGGTCCGTGAGCTGCTGTTATGCTACAATGCTACTGACCATTGGGGGAGCGATAGCAAGCAAGAGAGTTAGATATCGAGAGTCATAGATAGATAGATAGATAGATGGATGGATGGACGGCAAGGCAAGCATCTGATTGACAGTGGTATGTGATCTGCTGTTATGAAACCATGATACTGACCATTGGGGGAGCGATAGCAAGCAAGAGAGTTAGATATCGAGAGTCATAGATAGATAGATAGATAGATGGATGGATGGACAGCAAGGCAAGCAACTGATTGACAGTGGTCCGTGATCTGCTGTTATGCAACTATGCTACTGACCATTGGGGGAGCGATAGCAAGCAAGAGAGTTTGATATCGAGAGTCATAGATAGATAGATAGATAGATAGATGGATGGATGGATGGACGGCAAGGCAAGAATCTGATTGACAGTGGTCCGTGATCTGCTGTTATGCTACAATGCTACTGACCATTGGGGGAGCGATAGCAAGCAAGAGTTAGATATCGAGAGTCATAGATAGATAGATAGATAGATGGATGGATGGATGGACGGCAAGGCAAGCATCTGATTGACAGTGGTCCGTGAGCTGCTGTTATGCTACAATGCTACTGACCATTGGGGGAGCGATAGCAAGCAAGAGAGTTAGATATCGAGAGTCATAGATAGATAGATAGATAGATGGATGGATGGACGGCAAGGCAAGCATCTGATTGACAGTGGTATGTGATCTGCTGTTATGAAACCATGATACTGACCATTGGGGGAGCGATAGCAAGCAAGAGAGTTAGATATCGAGAGTCATAGATAGATAGATAGATAGATGGATGGATGGACAGCAAGGCAAGCAACTGATTGACAGTGGTCCGTGATCTGCTGTTATGCAACTATGCTACTGACCATTGGGGGAGCGATAGCAAGCAAGAGAGTTAGATATCGAGAGTCATAGATAGATAGATAGATAGATGGATGGATGGATGGACGGCAAGGCAAGAATCTGATTGACAGTGGTCCGTGATCTGCTGTTATGCTACAATGCTACTGACCATTGGGGGAGCGATAGCAAGCAAGAGTTAGATATCGAGAGTCATAGATAGATAGATAGATAGATGGATGGATGGATGGACGGCAAGGCAAGCATCTGATTGACAGTGGTCTGTGATCTGCTGTTATGCTACTTTGCTACTGACCATTGGGGGAGCGATAGCAAGCAAGAGAGTTAGATATCGAGAGTCATAGATTGATAGATAGATAGATAGATGGATGGATGGATGGACGGCAAGGCAAGAATCTGATTGACAGTGGTCCGTGATCTGCTGTTATTCTACAATGCTACTGACCATTGGGGGAGCGATAGCAAGCAAGAGAGTTAGATATCGAGAGTCATAGATAGATAGATAGATAGATAGATGGATGGATGGATGGACGGCAAGGCAAGCATCTGATTGACAGTGGTCTGTGATCTGCTGTTATGCTACTATGCTACTGACCATTGGGGGAGCGATAGCAAGCAAGAGTTAGATATCGAGAGTCATAGATAGATAGATAGATAGATGGATGGATGGATGGACGGCAAGGCAAGCATCTGATTGACAGTGGTCCGTGAGCTGCTGTTATGCTACAATGCTACTGACCATTGGGGGAGCGATAGCAAGCAAGAGAGTTAGATATCGAGAGTCATAGATAGATAGATAGATAGATGGATGGATGGACGGCAAGGCAAGCATCTGATTGACAGTGGTATGTGATCTGCTGTTATGAAATCATGATACTGACCATTGGGGGAGCGATAGCAAGCAAGAGAGTTAGATATCGAGAGTCATAGATAGATAGATAGATAGATGGATGGATGGACAGCAAGGCAAGCAACTGATTGACAGTGGTCCGTGATCTGCTGTTATGCAACTATGCTACTGACCATTGGGGGAGCGATAGCAAGCAAGAGAGTTTGATATCGAGAGTCATAGATAGATAGATAGATAGATAGATGGATGGATGGATGGACGGCAAGGCAAGAATCTGATTGACAGTGGTCCGTGATCTGCTGTTATGCTACAATGCTACTGACCATTGGGGGAGCGATAGCAAGCAAGAGTTAGATATCGAGAGTCATAGATAGATAGATAGATAGATGGATGGATGGATGGACGGCAAGGCAAGCATCTGATTGACAGTGGTCCGTGAGCTGCTGTTATGCTACAATGCTACTGACCATTGGGGGAGCGATAGCAAGCAAGAGAGTTAGATATCGAGAGTCATAGATAGATAGATAGATAGATAGATGGATGGATGGATGGACGGCAAGGCAAGCATCTGATTGACAGTGGTCTGTGATCTGCTGTTATGCTACTATGCTACTGACCATTGGGGGAGCGATAGCAAGCAAGAGTTAGATATCGAGAGTCATAGATAGATAGATAGATAGATGGATGGATGGATGGACGGCAAGGCAAGCATCTGATTGACAGTGGTCCGTGAGCTGCTGTTATGCTACAATGCTACTGACCATTGGGGGAGCGATAGCAAGCAAGAGAGTTAGATATCGAGAGTCATAGATAGATAGATAGATAGATGGATGGATGGACGGCAAGGCAAGCATCTGATTGACAGTGGTATGTGATCTGCTGTTATGAAATCATGATACTGACCATTGGGGGAGCGATAGCAAGCAAGAGAGTTAGATATCGAGAGTCATAGATAGATAGATAGATAGATGGATGGATGGACAGCAAGGCAAGCAACTGATTGACAGTGGTCCGTGATCTGCTGTTATGCAACTATGCTACTGACCATTGGGGGAGCGATAGCAAGCAAGAGAGTTTGATATCGAGAGTCATAGATAGATAGATAGATAGATAGATGGATGGATGGATGGACGGCAAGGCAAGAATCTGATTGACAGTGGTCCGTGATCTGCTGTTATGCTACAATGCTACTGACCATTGGGGGAGCGATAGCAAGCAAGAGAGTTAGATATCGAGAGTCATAGATTGATAGATAGATAGATTGATGGATGGATGGACGGCAAGGCAAGCATCTGATTGACAGTGGTCTGTGATCTGCTGTTATGCTACTATGCTACTGACCATTGGGGGAGCGATAGCAAGCAAGAGAGATAGATTTCGAGAGTCATAGATAGATAGATAGATAGATAGATGGATGGATGGATGGACGGCAAGGCAAGCATCTGATTGACAGTGGTCTGTGATCTGCTGTTATGCTACTTTGCTACTGACCATTGGGGGAGCGATAGCAAGCAAGAGAGTTAGATATCGAGAGTCATAGATTGATAGATAGATAGATAGATGGATGGATGGATGGACGGCAAGGCAAGAATCTGATTGACAGTGGTCCGTGATCTGCTGTTATTCTACAATGCTACTGACCATTGGGGGAGCGATAGCAAGCAAGAGAGTTAGATATCGAGAGTCATAGATAGATAGAAAGATAGATAGATGGATGGATGGATGGACGGCAAGGCAAGCATCTGATTGACAGTGGTCTGTGATCTGCTGTTATGCTACTATGCTACTGACCATTGGGGGAGCGATAGCAAGCAAGAGTTAGATATCGAGAGTCATAGATAGATAGATAGATAGATGGATGGATGGATGGACGGCAAGGCAAGCATCTGATTGACAGTGGTCCGTGAGCTGCTGTTATGCTACAATGCTACTGACCATTGGGGGAGCGATAGCAAGCAAGAGAGTTAGATATCGAGAGTCATAGATAGATAGATAGATAGATGGATGGATGGACGGCAAGGCAAGCATCTGATTGACAGTGGTATGTGATCTGCTGTTATGAAACCATGATACTGACCATTGGGGGAGCGATAGCAAGCAAGAGAGTTAGATATCGAGAGTCATAGATAGATAGATAGATAGATGGATGGATGGACAGCAAGGCAAGCAACTGATTGACAGTGGTCCGTGATCTGCTGTTATGCAACTATGCTACTGACCATTGGGGGAGCGATAGCAAGCAAGAGAGTTTGATATCGAGAGTCATAGATAGATAGATAGATAGATAGATGGATGGATGGATGGACGGCAAGGCAAGAATCTGATTGACAGTGGTCCGTGATCTGCTGTTATGCTACAATGCTACTGACCATTGGGGGAGCGATAGCAAGCAAGAGTTAGATATCGAGAGTCATAGATAGATAGATAGATAGATGGATGGATGGATGGACGGCAAGGCAAGCATCTGATTGACAGTGGTCCGTGAGCTGCTGTTATGCTACAATGCTACTGACCATTGGGGGAGCGATAGCAAGCAAGAGAGTTAGATATCGAGAGTCATAGATAGATAGATAGATAGATGGATGGATGGACGGCAAGGCAAGCATCTGATTGACAGTGGTATGTGATCTGCTGTTATGAAACCATGATACTGACCATTGGGGGAGCGATAGCAAGCAAGAGAGTTAGATATCGAGAGTCATAGATAGATAGATAGATAGATAGATGGATGGATGGACGGCAAGGCAAGAATCTGATTGACAGTGGTCCGTGATCTGCTGTTATGCTACAATGCTACTGACCATTGGGGGAGCGATAGCAAGCAAGAGTTAGATATCGAGAGTCATAGATAGATAGATAGATAGATGGATGGATGGATGGACGGCAAGGCAAGCATCTGATTGACAGTGGTCTGTGATCTGCTGTTATGCTACTTTGCTACTGACCATTGGGGGAGCGATAGCAAGCAAGAGAGTTAGATATCGAGAGTCATAGATTGATAGATAGATAGATAGATGGATGGATGGATGGACGGCAAGGCAAGAATCTGATTGACAGTGGTCCGTGATCTGCTGTTATTCTACAATGCTACTGACCATTGGGGGAGCGATAGCAAGCAAGAGAGTTAGATATCGAGAGTCATAGATAGAGAGATAGATAGATAGATGGATGGATGGATGGACGGCAAGGCAAGCATCTGATTGACAGTGGTCTGTGATCTGCTGTTATGCTACTATGCTACTGACCATTGGGGGAGCGATAGCAAGCAAGAGTTAGATATCGAGAGTCATAGATAGATAGATAGATAGATGGATGGATGGATGGACGGCAAGGCAAGCATCTGATTGACAGTGGTCCGTGAGCTGCTGTTATGCTACAATGCTACTGACCATTGGGGGAGCGATAGCAAGCAAGAGAGTTAGATATCGAGAGTCATAGATAGATAGATAGATAGATGGATGGATGGACGGCAAGGCAAGCATCTGATTGACAGTGGTATGTGATCTGCTGTTATGAAATCATGATACTGACCATTGGGGGAGCGATAGCAAGCAAGAGAGTTAGATATCGAGAGTCATAGATAGATAGATAGATAGATGGATGGATGGACAGCAAGGCAAGCAACTGATTGACAGTGGTCCGTGATCTGCTGTTATGCAACTATGCTACTGACCATTGGGGGAGCGATAGCAAGCAAGAGAGTTTGATATCGAGAGTCATAGATAGATAGATAGATAGATAGATGGATGGATGGATGGACGGCAAGGCAAGAATCTGATTGACAGTGGTCCGTGATCTGCTGTTATGCTACAATGCTACTGACCATTGGGGGAGCGATAGCAAGCAAGAGTTAGATATCGAGAGTCATAGATAGATAGATAGATAGATGGATGGATGGATGGACGGCAAGGCAAGCATCTGATTGACAGTGGTCCGTGAGCTGCTGTTATGCTACAATGCTACTGACCATTGGGGGAGCGATAGCAAGCAAAAGAGTTAGATATCGAGAGTCATAGATAGATAGATAGATAGATAGATGGATGGATGGATGGACGGCAAGGCAAGCATCTGATTGACAGTGGTCTGTGATCTGCTGTTATGCTACTATGCTACTGACCATTGGGGGAGCGATAGCAAGCAAGAGTTAGATATCGAGAGTCATAGATAGATAGATAGATAGATGGATGGATGGATGGACGGCAAGGCAAGCATCTGATTGACAGTGGTCCGTGAGCTGCTGTTATGCTACAATGCTACTGACCATTGGGGGAGCGATAGCAAGCAAGAGAGTTAGATATCGAGAGTCATAGATAGATAGATAGATAGATGGATGGATGGACGGCAAGGCAAGCATCTGATTGACAGTGGTATGTTATCTGCTGTTATGAAATCATGATACTGACCATTGGGGGAGCGATAGCAAGCAAGAGAGTTAGATATCGAGAGTCATAGATAGATAGATAGATAGATGGATGGATGGACAGCAAGGCAAGCAACTGATTGACAGTGGTCCGTGATCTGCTGTTATGCAACTATGCTACTGACCATTGGGGGAGCGATAGCAAGCAAGAGAGTTTGATATCGAGAGTCATAGATAGATAGATAGATAGATAGATGGATGGATGGATGGACGGCAAGGCAAGAATCTGATTGACAGTGGTCCGTGATCTGCTGTTATGCTACAATGCTACTGACCATTGGGGGAGCGATAGCAAGCAAGAGAGTTAGATATCGAGAGTCATAGATTGATAGATAGATAGATTGATGGATGGATGGACGGCAAGGCAAGCATCTGATTGACAGTGGTCTGTGATCTGCTGTTATGCTACTATGCTACTGACCATTGGGGGAGCGATAGCAAGCAAGAGAGATAGATTTCGAGAGTCATAGATAGATAGATAGATAGATAGATGGATGGATGGATGGACGGCAAGGCAAGCATCTGATTGACAGTGGTCTGTGATCTGCTGTTATGCTACTTTGCTACTGACCATTGGGGGAGCGATAGCAAGCAAGAGAGTTAGATATCGAGAGTCATAGATTGATAGATAGATAGATAGATGGATGGATGGATGGACGGCAAGGCAAGAATCTGATTGACAGTGGTCCGTGATCTGCTGTTATTCTACAATGCTACTGACCATTGGGGGAGCGATAGCAAGCAAGAGAGTTAGATATCGAGAGTCATAGATAGATAGATAGATAGATAGATGGATGGATGGATGGACGGCAAGGCAAGCATCTGATTGACAGTGGTCTGTGATCTGCTGTTATGCTACTATGCTACTGACCATTGGGGGAGCGATAGCAAGCAAGAGTTAGATATCGAGAGTCATAGATAGATAGATAGATAGATGGATGGATGGATGGACGGCAAGGCAAGCATCTGATTGACAGTGGTCCGTGAGCTGCTGTTATGCTACAATGCTACTGACCATTGGGGGAGCGATAGCAAGCAAGAGAGTTAGATATCGAGAGTCATAGATAGATAGATAGATAGATGGATGGATGGACGGCAAGGCAAGCATCTGATTGACAGTGGTATGTGATCTGCTGTTATGAAACCATGATACTGACCATTGGGGGAGCGATAGCAAGCAAGAGAGTTAGATATCGAGAGTCATAGATAGATAGATAGATAGATGGATGGATGGACAGCAAGGCAAGCAACTGATTGACAGTGGTCCGTGATCTGCTGTTATGCAACTATGCTACTGACCATTGGGGGAGCGATAGCAAGCAAGAGAGTTTGATATCGAGAGTCATAGATAGATAGATAGATAGATAGATGGATGGATGGATGGACGGCAAGGCAAGAATCTGATTGACAGTGGTCCGTGATCTGCTGTTATGCTACAATGCTACTGACCATTGGGGGAGCGATAGCAAGCAAGAGTTAGATATCGAGAGTCATAGATAGATAGATAGATAGATGGATGGATGGATGGACGGCAAGGCAAGCATCTGATTGACAGTGGTCCGTGAGCTGCTGTTATGCTACAATGCTACTGACCATTGGGGGAGCGATAGCAAGCAAGAGAGTTAGATATCGAGAGTCATAGATAGATAGATAGATAGATAGATGGATGGATGGACGGCAAGGCAAGCATCTGATTGACAGTGGTCTGTGATCTGCTGTTATGCTACTATGCTACTGACCATTGGGGGAGCGATAGCAAGCAAGAGTTAGATATCGAGAGTCATAGATAGATAGATAGATAGATGGATGGATGGATGGACGGCAAGGCAAGAATCTGATTGACAGTGGTCCGTGATCTGCTGTTATGCTACAATGCTACTGACCATTGGGGGAGCGATAGCAAGCAAGAGTTAGATATCGAGAGTCATAGATAGATAGATAGATAGATGGATGGATGGACGGCAAGGCAAGCATCTGATTGACAGTGGTATGTGATCTGCTGTTATGAAACTATGATACTGACCATTGGGGGAGCGATAGCAAAAAAGAGAGTTAGATATCGAGAGTCATAGATAGATAGATAGATAGATTGATGGATGGATGGACGGCAAGGCAAGCATCTGATTGACAGTGGTCTGTGATCTGCTGTTATGCTACTATGCTACTGACCATTGGGGGAGCGATAGCAAGCAAGAGAGTTAGATATCGAGAGTCATAGATTGATAGATAGATAGATTGATGGATGGATGGACGGCAAGGCAAGCATCTGATTGACAGTGGTCTGTGATCTGCTGTTATGCTACTATGCTACTGACCATTGGGGGAGCGATAGCAAGCAAGAGAGTTAGATATCGAGAGTCATAGATAGATAGATAGATAGATAGATGGATGGATGGACAGTAGGCAAGCAACTGATTGACAGTGGTCCGTGATCTGCTGTTATGCAACTATGCTACTGACCATTGGGGGAGCGATAGCAAGCAAGAGAGTTAGATATCGAGAGTCATAGATTGATAGATAGATAGATTGATGGATGATTGGACGGCAAGGCAAGCATCTGATTGACAGTGGTCTGTGATCTGCTGTTATGCTACTATGCTACTGACCATTGGGGGAGCGATAGCAAGCAAGAGAGATAGATTTCGAGAGTCATAGATAGATAGATAGATAGATAGATGGATGGATGGATGGACGGCAAGGCAAGCATCTGATTGACAGTGGTCTGTGATCTGCTGTTATGCTACTTTGCTACTGACCATTGGGGGAGCGATAGCAAGCAAGAGAGTTAGATATCGAGAGTCATAGATTGATAGATAGATAGATAGATGGATGGATGGATGGACGGCAAGGCAAGAATCTGATTGACAGTGGTCCGTGATCTGCTGTTATTCTACAATGCTACTGACCATTGGGGGAGCGATAGCAAGCAAGAGAGTTAGATATCGAGAGTCATAGATTGATAGATAGATAGATAGATGGATGGATGGATGGACGGCAAGGCAAGAATCTGATTGACAGTGGTCTGTGATCTGCTGTTATTCTACAATGCTACTGACCATTGGGGGAGCGATAGCAAGCAAGAGAGTTAGATATCGAGAGTCATAGATAGATAGATAGATAGATAGATGGATGGATGGATGGACGGCAAGGCAAGCATCTGATTGACAGTGGTCTGTGATCTGCTGTTATGCTACTATGCTACTGACCATTGGGGGAGCGATAGCAAGCAAGAGTTAGATATCGAGAGTCATAGATAGATAGATAGATAGATGGATGGATGGATGGACGGCAAGGCAAGCATCTGATTGACAGTGGTCCGTGAGCTGCTGTTATGCTACAATGCTACTGACCATTGGGGGAGCGATAGCAAGCAAGAGAGTTAGATATCGAGAGTCATAGATAGATAGATAGATAGATGGATGGATGGACGGCAAGGCAAGCATCTGATTGACAGTGGTATGTGATCTGCTGTTATGAAACCATGATACTGACCATTGGGGGAGCGATAGCAAGCAAGAGAGTTAGATATTGAGAGTCATAGATAGATAGATAGATAGATGGATGGATGGACAGCAAGGCAAGCAACTGATTGACAGTGGTCCGTGATCTGCTGTTATGCAACTATGCTACTGACCATTGGGGGAGCGATAGCAAGCAAGAGAGTTTGATATCGAGAGTCATAGATAGATAGATAGATAGATAGATGGATGGATGGATGGACGGCAAGGCAAGAATCTGATTGACAGTGGTCCGTGATCTGCTGTTATGCTACAATGCTACTGACCATTGGGGGAGCGATAGCAAGCAAGAGTTAGATATCGAGAGTCATAGATAGATAGATACATAGATGGATGGATGGATGGATGGCAAGGCAAGCATCTGATTGACAGTGGTCCGTGAGCTGCTGTTATGCTACAATGCTACTGACCATTGGGGGAGCGATAGCAAGCAAGAGAGTTAGATATCGAGAGTCATAGATAGATAGATAGATAGATGGATGGATGGACGGCAAGGCAAGCATCTGATTGACAGTGGTATGTGATCTGCTGTTATGAAACCATGATACTGACCATTGGGGTAGCGATAGCAAGCAAGAGAGTTAGATATCGAGAGTCATAGATAGATAGATAGATAGATGGATGGATGGACAGCAAGGCAAGCAACTGATTGACAGTGGTCCGTGATCTGCTGTTATGCAACTATGCTACTGACCATTGGGGGAGCGATAGCAAGCAAGAGAGTTTGATATCGAGAGTCATAGATAGATAGATAGATAGATAGATGGATGGATGGATGGACGGCAAGGCAAGAATCTGATTGACAGTGGTCCGTGATCTGCTGTTATGCTACAATGCTACTGACCATTGGGGGAGCGATAGCAAGCAAGAGTTAGATATCGAGAGTCATAGATAGATAGATAGATAGATGGATGGATGGATGGACGGCAAGGCAAGAATCTGATTGACAGTGGTCCGTGATCTGCTGTTATGCTACAATGCTACTGACCATTGGGGGAGCGATAGCAAGCAAGAGTTAGATATCGAGAGTCATAGATAGATAGATAGATAGATGGATGGATGGATGGACGGCAAGGCAAGCATCTGATTGACAGTGGTCCGTGAGCTGCTGTTATGCTACAATGCTACTGACCATTGGGGGAGCGATAGCAAGCAAGAGAGTTAGATATCGAGAGTCATAGATAGATAGATAGATAGATAGATAGATGGATGGATGGATGGACGGCAAGGCAAGCATCTGATTGACAGTGGTCTGTGATCTGCTGTTATGCTACTATGCTACTGACCATTGGGGGAGCGATAGCAAGCAAGAGTTAGATATCGAGAGTCATAGATAGATAGATAGATAGATGGATGGATGGATGGACGGCAAGGCAAGCATCTGATTGACAGTGGTCCGTGAGCTGCTGTTATACTACAATGCTACTGACCATTGGGGGAGCGATAGCAAGCAAGAGAGTTAGATATCGAGAGTCATAGATAGATAGATAGATAGATGGATGGATGGACGGCAAGGCAAGCATCTGATTGACAGTGGTATGTGATCTGCTGTTATGAAATCATGATACTGACCATTGGGGGAGCGATAGCAAGCAAGAGAGTTAGATATCGAGAGTCATAGATAGATAGATAGATAGATGAATGGATGGACAGCAAGGCAAGCAACTGATTGACAGTGGTCCGTGATCTGCTGTTATGCAACTATGCTACTGACCATTGGGGGAGCGATAGCAAGCAAGAGAGTTTGATATCGAGAGTCATAGATAGATAGATAGATAGATAGATGGATGGATGGATGGACGGCAAGGCAAGAATCTGATTGACAGTGGTCCGTGATCTGCTGTTATGCTACAATGCTACTGACCATTGGGGGAGCGATAGCAAGCAAGAGAGTTAGATATCGAGAGTCATAGATTGATAGATAGATAGATTGATGGATGGATGGACGGCAAGGCAAGCATCTGATTGACAGTGGTCTGTGATCTGCTGTTATGCTACTATGCTACTGATCATTGGGGGAGCGATAGCAAGCAAGAGAGATAGATTTCGAGAGTCATAGATAGATAGATAGATAGATAGATGGATGGATGGATGGACGGCAAGGCAAGCATCTGATTGACAGTGGTCTGTGATCTGCTGTTATGCTACTTTGCTACTGACCATTGGGGGAGCGATAGCAAGCAAGAGAGTTAGATATCGAGAGTCATAGATTGATAGATAGATAGATAGATGGATGGATGGATGGACGGCAAGGCAAGAATCTGATTGACAGTGGTCCGTGATCTGCTGTTATTCTACAATGCGACTGACCATTGGGGGAGCGATAGCAAGCAAGAGAGTTAGATATCGAGAGTCATAGATAGATAGATAGATAGATAGATGGATGGATGGATGGACGGCAAGGCAAGCATCTGATTGACAGTGGTCTGTGATCTGCTGTTATGCTACTATGCTACTGACCATTGGGGGAGCGATAGCAAGCAAGAGTTAGATATCGAGAGTCATAGATAGATAGATAGATAGATGGATGGATGGATGGACGGCAAGGCAAGCATCTGATTGACAGTGGTCCGTGAGCTGCTGTTATGCTACAATGCTACTGACCATTGGGGGAGCGATAGCAAGCAAGAGAGTTAGATATCGAGAGTCATAGATAGATAGATAGATAGATGGATGGATGGACGGCAAGGCAAGCATCTGATTGACAGTGGTATGTGATCTGCTGTTATGAAACCATGATACTGACCATTGGGGGAGCGATAGCAAGCAAGAGAGTTAGATATCGAGAGTCATAGATAGATAGATAGATAGATGGATGGATGGACAGCAAGGCAAGCAACTGATTGACAGTGGTCCGTGATCTGCTGTTATGCAACTATGCTACTGACCATTGGGGGAGCGATAGCAAGCAAGAGAGTTTGATATCGAGAGTCATAGATAGATAGATAGATAGATAGATGGATGGATGGATGGACGGCAAGGCAAGAATCTGATTGACAGTGGTCCGTGATCTGCTGTTATGCTACAATGCTACTGACCATTGGGGGAGCGATAGCAAGCAAGAGTTAGATATCGAGAGTCATAGATAGATAGATAGATAGATGGATGGATGGATGGACGGCAAGGCAAGCATCTGATTGACAGTGGTCCGTGAGCTGCTGTTATGCTACAATGCTACTGACCATTGGGGGAGCGATAGCAAGCAAGAGAGTTAGATATCGAGAGTCATAGATAGATAGATAGATAGATAGATGGATGGATGGACGGCAAGGCAAGCATCTGATTGACAGTGGTATGTGATCTGCTGTTATGAAACCATGATACTGACCATTGGGGGAGCGATAGCAAGCAAGAGAGTTAGATATCGAGAGTCATAGATAGATAGATAGATAGATAGATGGATGGATGGACGGCAAGGCAAGCATCTGATTGACAGTGGTCTGTGATCTGCTGTTATGCTACTATGCTACTGACCATTGGGGGAGCGATAGCAAGCAAGAGTTAGATATCGAGAGTCATAGATAGATAGATAGATAGATGGATGGATGGATGGACGGCAAGGCAAGAATCTGATTGACAGTGGTCCGTGATCTGCTGTCATGCTACAATGCTACTGACCATTGGGGGAGCGATAGCAAGCAAGAGTTAGATATCGAGAGTCATAGATAGATAGATAGATAGATGGATGGATGGATGGACGGCAAGGCAAGCATCTGATTGACAGTGGTCCGTGAGCTGCTGTTATGCTACAATGCTACTGACCATTGGGGGAGCGATAGCAAGCAAGAGAGTTAGATATCGAGAGTCATAGATAGATAGATAGATAGATGGATGGATGGACGGCAAGGCAAGCATCTGATTGACAGTGGTATGTGATCTGCTGTTATGAAACTATGATACTGACCATTGGGGGAGCGATAGCAAAAAAGAGAGTTAGATATCGAGAGTCATAGATAGATAGATAGATAGATTGATGGATGGATGGACGGCAAGGCAAGCATCTGATTGACAGTGGTCTGTGATCTGCTGTTATGCTACTATGCTACTGACCATTGGGGGAGCGATAGCAAGCAAGAGAGTTAGATATCGAGAGTCATAGATTGATAGATAGATAGATTGATGGATGGATGGACGGCAAGGCAAGCATCTGATTGACAGTGGTCTGTGATCTGCTGTTATGCTACTATGCTACTGACCATTGGGGGAGCGATAGCAAGCAAGAGAGTTAGATATCGAGAGTCATAGATAGATAGATAGATAGATGGATGGATGGACAGTAGGCAAGCAACTGATTGACAGTGGTCCGTGATCTGCTGTTATGCAACTATGCTACTGACCATTGGGGGAGCGATAGCAAGCAAGAGAGTTAGATATCGAGAGTCATAGATTGATAGATAGATAGATTGATGGATGATTGGACGGCAAGGCAAGCATCTGATTGACAGTGGTCTGTGATCTGCTGTTATGCTACTATGCTACTGACCATTGGGGGAGCGATAGCAAGCAAGAGAGATAGATTTCGAGAGTCATAGATAGATAGATAGATAGATAGATGGATGGATGGATGGACGGCAAGGCAAGCATCTGATTGACAGTGGTCTGTGATCTGCTGTTATGCTACTTTGCTACTGACCATTGGGGGAGCGATAGCAAGCAAGAGAGTTAGATATCGAGAGTCATAGATTGATAGATAGATAGATAGATGGATGGATGGATGGACGGCAAGGCAAGAATCTGATTGACAGTGGTCCGTGATCTGCTGTTATTCTACAATGCTACTGACCATTGGGGGAGCGATAGCAAGCAAGAGAGTTAGATATCGAGAGTCATAGATTGATAGATAGATAGATAGATGGATGGATGGATGGACGGCAAGGCAAGAATCTGATTGACAGTGGTCTGTGATCTGCTGTTATTCTACAATGCTACTGACCATTGGGGGAGCGATAGCAAGCAAGAGAGTTAGATATCGAGAGTCATAGATAGATAGATAGATAGATAGATGGATGGATGGATGGACGGCAAGGCAAGCATCTGATTGACAGTGGTCCGTGATCTGCTGTTATGCAACTATGCTACTGACCATTGGGGGAGCGATAGCAAGCAAGAGAGTTTGATATCGAGAGTCATAGATAGATAGATAGATAGATAGATGGATGGATGGATGGACGGCAAGGCAAGAATCTGATTGACAGTGGTCCGTGATCTGCTGTTATGCTACAATGCTACTGACCATTGGGGGAGCGATAGCAAGCAAGAGTTAGATATCGAGAGTCATAGATAGATAGATACATAGATGGATGGATGGATGGATGGCAAGGCAAGCATCTGATTGACAGTGGTCCGTGAGCTGCTGTTATGCTACAATGCTACTGACCATTGGGGGAGCGATAGCAAGCAAGAGAGTTAGATATCGAGAGTCATAGATAGATAGATAGATAGATGGATGGATGGACGGCAAGGCAAGCATCTGATTGACAGTGGTATGTGATCTGCTGTTATGAAACCATGATACTGACCATTGGGGGAGCGATAGCAAGCAAGAGAGTTAGATATCGAGAGTCATAGATAGATAGATAGATAGATGGATGGATGGACAGCAAGGCAAGCAACTGATTGACAGTGGTCCGTGATCTGCTGTTATGCAACTATGCTACTGACCATTGGGGGAGCGATAGCAAGCAAGAGAGTTTGAAATCGAGAGTCATAGATAGATAGATAGATAGATAGATGGATGGATGGATGGACGGCAAGGCAAGAATCTGATTGACAGTGGTCCGTGATCTGCTGTTATGCTACAATGCTACTGACCATTGGGGGAGCGATAGCAAGCAAGAGTTAGATATCGAGAGTCATAGATAGATAGATAGATAGATGGATGGATGGATGGACGGCAAGGCAAGCATCTGATTGACAGTGGTCCGTGAGCTGCTGTTATGCTACAATGCTACTGACCATTGGGGGAGCGATAGCAAGCAAGAGAGTTAGATATCGAGAGTCATAGATAGATAGATAGATAGATGGATGGATGGACGGCAAGGCAAGCATCTGATTGACAGTGGTATGTGATCTGCTGTTATGAAACTATGATACTGACCATTGGGGGAGCGATAGCAAAAAAGAGAGTTAGATATCGAGAGTCATAGATAGATAGATAGATAGATTGATGGATGGATGGACGGCAAGGCAAGCATCTGATTGACAGTGGTCTGTGATCTGCTGTTATGCTACTATGCTACTGACCATTGGGGGAGCGATAGCAAGCAAGAGAGTTAGATATCGAGAGTCATAGATTGATAGATAGATAGATTGATGGATGGATGGACGGCAAGGCAAGCATCTGATTGACAGTGGTCTGTGATCTGCTGTTATGCTACTATGCTACTGACCATTGGGGGAGCGATAGGAAGCAAGAGAGTTAGATATCGAGAGTCATAGATAGATAGATAGATAGATGGATGGATGGACAGCAAGGCAAGCAACTGATTGACAGTGGTCCGTGATCTGCTGTTATGCAACTATGCTACTGACCATTGGGGGAGCGATAGCAAGCAAGAGAGTTAGATATCGAGAGTCATAGATTGATAGATAGATAGATTGATGGATGGATGGACGGCAAGGCAAGCATCTGATTGACAGTGGTCTGTGATCTGCTGTTATGCTACTTTGCTACTGACCATTGGGGGAGCGATAGCAAGCAAGAGAGTTAGATATCGAGAGTCATAGATTGATAGATAGATAGATAGATGGATGGATGGATGGACGGCAAGGCAAGAATCTGATTGACAGTGGTCCGTGATCTGCTGTTATTCTACAATGCTACTGACCATTGGGGGAGCGATAGCAAGCAAGAGAGTTAGATATCGAGAGTCATAGATAGATAGATAGATAGATAGATGGATGGATGGATGGACGGCAAGGCAAGCATCTGATTGACAGTGGTCTGTGATCTGCTGTTATGCTACTATGCTACTGACCATTGGGGGAGCGATAGCAAGCAAGAGTTAGATATCGAGAGTCATAGATAGATAGATAGATAGATGGATGGATGGATGGACGGCAAGGCAAGCATCTGATTGACAGTGGTATGTGATCTGCAGTTATGAAACTATGATACTGACCATTGGGGGAGCGATAGCAAGCAAGAGAGTTAGATATCGAGAGTCATAGATTGATAGATAGATAGATTGATGGATGGATGGACGGCAAGGCAAGCATCTGATTGACAGTGGTCTGTGATCTGCTGTTATGCTACTATGCTACTGACCATTGGGGGAGCGATAGCAAGCAAGAGTTAGATATCGAGAGTCATAGATAGATAGATAGATAGATGGATGGATGGATGGACGGCAAGGCAAGCATCTGATTGACAGTGGTATGTGATCTGCTGTTATGAAACTATGATACTGACCATTGGGGGAGCGATAGCAAGCAAGAGAGTTAGATATCGAGAGTCATAGATTGATAGATAGATAGATTGATGGATGGATGGACGGCAAGGCAAGCATCTGATTGACAGTGGTCTGTGATCTGCTGTTATGCTACTATGCTACTGACCATTGGGGGAGCGATAGCAAGCAAGAGAGTTAGATATCGAGAGTCATAGATAGATAGATAGATAGATAGATGGATGGATGGATGGACGGCAAGGCAAGCATCTGATTGACAGTGGTCTGTGATCTGCTGTTATGCTACTATGCTTCTGACCATTGGGGGAGCGATAGCAAGCAAGAGAGTTAGATATCGAGAGTCATAGATTGATAGATAGATAGATTGATGGATGGATGGACGGCAAGGCAAGCATCTGATTGACAGTGGTCTGTGATCTGCTGTTATGCTACTATGCTACTGACCATAGGGGGAGCGATAGCAAGCAAGAGAGTTAGATATCGAGAGTCATAGATAGATAGATAGATAGATAGATGGATGGACAGCAAGGCAAGCAACTGATTGACAGTGGTCCGTGATCTGCTGTTATGCAACTATGCTACTGACCATTGGGGGAGCGATAGCAAGCAAGAGAGTTTGATATCGAGAGTCATAGATAGATAGATAGATAGATAGATGGATGGATGGATGGACGGCAAGGCAAGAATCTGATTGACAGTGGTCCGTGATCTGCTGTTATGCTACAATGCTACTGACCATTGGGGGAGCGATAGCAAGCAAGAGTTAGATATCGAGAGTCATAGATAGATAGATAGATAGATGGATGGATGGATGGACGGCAAGGCAAGCATCTGATTGACAGTGGTCCGTGAGCTGCTGTTATGCTACTTTGCTACTGACCATTGGGGGAGCGATAGCAAGCAAGAGAGTTAGATATCGAGAGTCATAGATTGATAGATAGATAGATAGATGGATGGATGGATGGACGGCAAGGCAAGAATCTGATTGACAGTGGTCCGTGATCTGCTGTTATTCTACAATGCTACTGACCATTGGGGGAGCGATAGCAAGCAAGAGAGTTAGATATCGAGAGTCATAGATAGATAGATAGATAGATAGATGGATGGATGGATGGACGGCAAGGCAAGCATCTGATTGACAGTGGTCTGTGATCTGCTGTTATGCTACTATGCTACTGACCATTGGGGGAGCGATAGCAAGCAAGAGAGTTAGATATCGAGAGTCATAGATTGATAGATAGATAGATTGATGGATGGATGGACGGCAAGGCAAGCATCTGATTGACAGTGGTCTGTGATCTGCTGTTATGCTACTATGCTACTGACCATTGGGGGAGCGATAGCAAGCAAGAGAGTTAGATATCGAGAGTCATAGATAGATAGATAGATAGATAGATGGATGGATGGATGGACGGCAAGGCAAGCATCTGATTGACAGTGGTCTGTGATCTGCTGTTATGCTACTATGCTTCTGACCATTGGGGGAGCGATAGCAAGCAAGAGAGTTAGATATCGAGAGTCATAGATTGATAGATAGATAGATTGATGGATGGATGGACGGCAAGGCAAGCATCTGATTGACAGTGGTCTGTGATCTGCTGTTATGCTACTATGCTACTGACCATAGGGGGAGCGATAGCAAGCAAGAGAGTTAGATATCGAGAGTCATAGATAGATAGATAGATAGATAGATGGATGGACAGCAAGGCAAGCAACTGATTGACAGTGGTCCGTGATCTGCTGTTATGCAACTATGCTACTGACCATTGGGGGAGCGATAGCAAGCAAGAGAGTTTGATATCGAGAGTCATAGATAGATAGATAGATAGATAGATGGATGGATGGATGGACGGCAAGGCAAGAATCTGATTGACAGTGGTCCGTGATCTGCTGTTATGCTACAATGCTACTGACCATTGGGGGAGCGATAGCAAGCAAGAGTTAGATATCGAGAGTCATAGATAGATAGATAGATAGATGGATGGATGGATGGACGGCAAGGCAAGCATCTGATTGACAGTGGTCCGTGAGCTGCTGTTATGCTACAATGCTACTGACCATTGGGGGAGCGATAGCAAGCAAGAGAGTTAGATATCGAGAGTCATAGATAGATAGATAGATAGATGGATGGATGGACGGCAAGGCAAGCATCTGATTGACAGTGGTATGTGATCTGCTGTTATGAAACTATGATACTGACCATTGGGGGAGCGATAGCAAAAAAGAGAGTTAGATATCGAGAGTCATAGATAGATAGATAGATAGATTGATGGATGGATGGACGGCAAGGCAAGCATCTGATTGACAGTGGTCTGTGATCTGCTGTTATGCTACTATGCTACTGACCATTGGGGGAGCGATAGCAAGCAAGAGAGTTAGATATCGAGAGTCATAGATTGATAGATAGATAGATTGATGGATGGATGGACGGCAAGGCAAGCATCTGATTGACAGTGGTCTGTGATCTGCTGTTATGCTACTATGCTACTGACCATTGGGGGAGCGATAGCAAGCAAGAGAGTTAGATATCGAGAGTCATAGATAGATAGATAGATAGATGGATGGATGGACAGCAAGGCAAGCAACTGATTGACAGTGGTCCGTGATCTGCTGTTATGCAACTATGCTACTGACCATTGGGGGAGCGATAGCAAGCAAGAGAGTTAGATATCGAGAGTCATAGATTGATAGATAGATAGATTGATGGATGGATGGACGGCAAGGCAAGCATCTGATTGACAGTGGTCTGTGATCTGCTGTTATGCTACTTTGCTACTGACCATTGGGGGAGCGATAGCAAGCAAGAGAGTTAGATATCGAGAGTCATAGATTGATAGATAGATAGATAGATGGATGGATGGATGGACGGCAAGGCAAGAATCTGATTGACAGTGGTCCGTGATCTGCTGTTATTCTACAATGCTACTGACCATTGGGGGAGCGATAGCAAGCAAGAGAGTTAGATATCGAGAGTCATAGATAGATAGATAGATAGATAGATGGATGGATGGATGGACGGCAAGGCAAGCATCTGATTGACAGTGGTCTGTGATCTGCTGTTATGCTACTATGCTACTGACCATTGGGGGAGCGATAGCAAGCAAGAGAGTTAGATATCGAGAGTCATAGATTGATAGATAGATAGATTGATGGATGGATGGACGGCAAGGCAAGCATCTGATTGACAGTGGTCTGTGATCTGCTGTTATGCTACTATGCTACTGACCATTGGGGGAGCGATAGCAAGCAAGAGAGTTAGATATCGAGAGTCATAGATAGATAGATAGATAGATGGATGGATGGACAGCAAGGCAAGCAACTGATTGACAGTGGTCCGTGATCTGCTGTTATGCAACTATGCTACTGACCATTGGGGGAGCGATAGCAAGCAAGAGAGTTAGATATCGAGAGTCATAGATTGATAGATAGATAGATTGATGGATGGATGGACGGCAAGGCAAGCATCTGATTGACAGTGGTCTGTGATCTGCTGTTATGCTACTTTGCTACTGACCATTGGGGGAGCGATAGCAAGCAAGAGAGTTAGATATCGAGAGTCATAGATTGATAGATAGATAGATAGATGGATGGATGGATGGACGGCAAGGCAAGAATCTGATTGACAGTGGTCCGTGATCTGCTGTTATTCTACAATGCTACTGACCATTGGGGGAGCGATAGCAAGCAAGAGAGTTAGATATCGAGAGTCATAGATAGATAGATAGATAGATGGATGGATGGATGGACGGCAAGGCAAGAATCTGATTGACAGTGGTCTGTGATCTGCTGTTATGCTACTATGCTACTGACCATTGGGGGAGCGATAGCAAGCAAGAGAGTTAGATATCGAGAGTCATAGATTGATAGATAGATAGATTGATGGATGGATGGACGGCAAGGCAAGCATCTGATTGACAGTGGTCTGTGATCTGCTGTTATGCTACTATGCTACTGACCATTGGGGGAGCGATAGCAAGCAAGAGTTAGATATCGAGAGTCATAGATAGATAGATAGATAGATGGATGGATGGATGGACGGCAAGGCAAGCATCTGATTGACAGTGGTATGTGATCTGCTGTTATGAAACTATGATACTGACCATTGGGGGAGCGATAGCAAGCAAGAGAGTTAGATATCGAGAGTCATAGATTGATAGATAGATAGATTGATGGATGGATGGACGGCAAGGCAAGCATCTGATTGACAGTGGTCTGTGATCTGCTGTTATGCTACTATGCTACTGACCATTGGGGGAGCGATAGCAAGCAAGAGAGTTAGATATCGAGAGTCATAGATAGATAGATAGATAGATAGATGGATGGATGGATGGACGGCAAGGCAAGCATCTGATTGACAGTGGTCTGTGATCTGCTGTTATGCTACTATGCTTCTGACCATTGGGGGAGCGATAGCAAGCAAGAGAGTTAGATATCGAGAGTCATAGATTGATAGATAGATAGATTGATGGATGGATGGACGGCAAGGCAAGCATCTGATTGACAGTGGTCTGTGATCTGCTGTTATGCTACTATGCTACTGACCATAGGGGGAGCGATAGCAAGCAAGAGAGTTAGATATCGAGAGTCATAGATAGATAGATAGATAGATAGATGGATGGACAGCAAGGCAAGCAACTGATTGACAGTGGTCCGTGATCTGCTGTTATGCAACTATGCTACTGACCATTGGGGGAGCGATAGCAAGCAAGAGAGTTTGATATCGAGAGTCATAGATAGATAGATAGATAGATAGATGGATGGATGGATGGACGGCAAGGCAAGAATCTGATTGACAGTGGTCCGTGATCTGCTGTTATGCTACAATGCTACTGACCATTGGGGGAGCGATAGCAAGCAAGAGTTAGATATCGAGAGTCATAGATAGATAGACAGATAGATGGATGGATGGATGGACGGCAAGGCAAGCATCTGATTGACAGTGGTCCGTGAGCTGCTGTTATGCTACTTTGCTACTGACCATTGGGGGAGCGATAGCAAGCAAGAGAGTTAGATATCGAGAGTCATAGATTGATAGATAGATAGATAGATGGATGGATGGATGGACGGCAAGGCAAGAATCTGATTGACAGTGGTCCGTGATCTGCTGTTATTCTACAATGCTACTGACCATTGGGGGAGCGATAGCAAGCAAGAGAGTTAGATATCGAGAGTCATAGATAGATAGATAGATAGATAGATGGATGGATGGATGGACGGCAAGGCAAGCATCTGATTGACAGTGGTCTGTGATCTGCTGTTATGCTACTATGCTACTGACCATTGGGGGAGCGATAGCAAGCAAGAGAGTTAGATATCGAGAGTCATAGATTGATAGATAGATAGATTGATGGATGGATGGACGGCAAGGCAAGCATCTGATTGACAGTGGTCTGTGATCTGCTGTTATGCTACTATGCTACTGACCATTGGGGGAGCGATAGCAAGCAAGAGAGTTAGATATCGAGAGTCATAGATAGATAGATAGATAGATAGATGGATGGATGGATGGACGGCAAGGCAAGCATCTGATTGACAGTGGTCTGTGATCTGCTGTTATGCTACTATGCTTCTGACCATTGGGGGAGCGATAGCAAGCAAGAGAGTTAGATATCGAGAGTCATAGATTGATAGATAGATAGATTGATGGATGGATGGACGGCAAGGCAAGCATCTGATTGACAGTGGTCTGTGATCTGCTGTTATGCTACTATGCTACTGACCATAGGGGGAGCGATAGCAAGCAAGAGAGTTAGATATCGAGAGTCATAGATAGATAGATAGATAGATAGATGGATGGACAGCAAGGCAAGCAACTGATTGACAGTGGTCCGTGATCTGCTGTTATGCAACTATGCTACTGACCATTGGGGGAGCGATAGCAAGCAAGAGAGTTTGATATCGAGAGTCATAGATAGATAGATAGATAGATAGATGGATGGATGGATGGACGGCAAGGCAAGAATCTGATTGACAGTGGTCCGTGATCTGCTGTTATGCTACAATGCTACTGACCATTGGGGGAGCGATAGCAAGCAAGAGTTAGATATCGAGAGTCATAGATAGATAGATAGATAGATGGATGGATGGATGGACGGAAAGGCAAGCATCTGATTGACAGTGGTCTGTGAGCTGCTGTTATGCTACAATGCTACTGACCATTGGGGGAGCGATAGCAAGCAAGAGAGTTAGATATCGAGAGTCATAGATAGATAGATAGATAGATGGATGGATGGACGGCAAGGCAAGCATCTGATTGACAGTGGTATGTGATCTGCTGTTATGAAACTATGATACTGACCATTGGGGGAGCGATAGCAAAAAAGAGAGTTAGATATCGAGAGTCATAGATAGATAGATAGATAGATTGATGGATGGATGGACGGCAAGGCAAGCATCTGATTGACAGTGGTCTGTGATCTGCTGTTATGCTACTATGCTACTGACCATTGGGGGAGCGATAGCAAGCAAGAGAGTTAGATATCGAGAGTCATAGATTGATAGATAGATAGATTGATGGATGGATGGACGGCAAGGCAAGCATCTGATTGACAGTGGTCTGTGATCTGCTGTTATGCTACTATGCTACTGACCATTGGGGGAGCGATAGCAAGCAAGAGAGTTAGATATCGAGAGTCATAGATAGATAGATAGATAGATGGATGGATGGACAGCAAGGCAAGCAACTGATTGACAGTGGTCCGTGATCTGCTGTTATGCAACTATGCTACTGACCATTGGGGGAGCGATAGCAAGCAAGAGAGTTAGATATCGAGAGTCATAGATTGATAGATAGATAGATTGATGGATGGATGGACGGCAAGGCAAGCATCTGATTGACAGTGGTCTGTGATCTGCTGTTATGCTACTATGCTACTGACCATTGGGGGAGCGATAGCAAGCAAGAGAGATAGATTTCGAGAGTCATAGATAGATAGATAGATAGATAGATGGATGGATGGATGGACGGCAAGGCAAGCATCTGATTGACAGTGGTCTGTGATCTGCTGTTATGCTACTTTGCTACTGACCATTGGGGGAGCGATAGCAAGCAAGAGAGTTAGATATCGAGAGTCATAGATTGATAGATAGATAGATAGATGGATGGATGGATGGACGGCAAGGCAAGAATCTGATTGACAGTGGTCCGTGATCTGCTGTTATTCTACAATGCTACTGACCATTGGGGGAGCGATAGCAAGCAAGAGAGTTAGATATCGAGAGTCATAGATAGATAGATAGATAGATGGATGGATGGACGGCAAGGCAAGCATCTGATTGACAGTGGTCTGTGATCTGCTGTTATGCTACTATGCTACTGACCATTGGGGGAGCGATAGCAAGCAAGAGAGTTAGATATCGAGAGTCATAGATAGATAGATAGATAGATAGATGGATGGATGAATGGACGGCAAGGCAAGCATCTGATTGACAGTGGTCTGTGATCTGCTGTTATGCTACTATGCTTCTGACCATTGGGGGAGCGATAGCAAGCAAGAGAGTTAGATATCGAGAGTCATAGATTGATAGATAGATAGATTGATGGATGGATGGACGGCAAGGCAAGCATCTGATTGACAGTGGTCTGTGATCTGCTGTTATGCTACTATGCTACTGACCATTGGGGGAGCGATAGCAAGCAAGAGAGTTAGATATCGAGAGTCATAGATAGATAGATAGATAGATGGATGGATGGACAGCAAGGCAAGCAACTGATTGACAGTGGTCCGTGATCTGCTGTTATGCAACTATGCTACTGACCATTGGGGGAGCGATAGCAAGCAAGAGAGTTAGATATCGAGAGTCATAGATAGATAGATAGATAGATAGATGGATGGATGGATGGACGGCAAGGCAAGAATCTGATTGACAGTGGTCCGTGATCTGCTGTTATGCTACAATGCTACTGACCATTGGGGGAGCGATAGCAAGCAAGAGAGATAGATTTCGAGAGTCATAGATAGATAGATAGATAAATAGATGGATGGATGGATGGACGGCAAGGCAAGCATCTGATTGACAGTGGTCTGTGATCTGCTGTTATGCTACTTTGCTACTGACCATTGGGGGAGCGATAGCAAGCAAGAGAGTTAGATATCGAGAGTCATAGATTGATAGATAGATAGATTGATGGATGGATGGACGGCAAGGCAAGCATCTGATTGACAGTGGTCTGTGATCTGCTGTTATGCTACTATGCTTCTGACCATTGGGGGAGCGATAGCAAGCAAGAGAGTTAGATATCGAGAGTCATAGATAGATAGATAGATAGATAGATGGATGGATGGATGGACGGCAAGGCAAGAATCTGATTGACAGTGGTCCGTGATCTGCTGTTATGCTACAATGCTACTGACCATTGGGGGAGCGATAGCAAGCAAGAGAGATAGATTTCGAGAGTCATAGATAGATAGATAGATAGATAAATAGATGGATGGATGGATGGACGGCAAGGCAAGCATCTGATTGACAGTGGTCTGTGATCTGCTGTTATGCTACTTTGCTACTGACCATTGGGGGAGCGATAGCAAGCAAGAGAGTTAGATATCGAGAGTCATAGATTGATAGATAGATAGATTGATGGATGGATGGACGGCAAGGCAAGCATCTGATTGACAGTGGTCTGTGATCTGCTGTTATGCTACTATGCTACTGACCATTGGGGGAGCGATAGCAAGCAAGAGAGTTAGATATCGAGAGTCATAGATTGATAGATAGATAGATTAATGGATGGATGGACGGCAAGGCAAGCATCTGATTGACAGTGGTCTGTGATCTGCTGTTATGCTACTATGCTACTGACCATTGGGGGAGCGATAGCAAGCAAGAGAGTTAGATATCGAGAGTCATAGATAGATAGATAGATAGATGGATGGATGGACAGCAAGGCAAGCAACTGATTGACAGTGGTCCGTGATCTGCTGTTATGCAACTATGCTACTGACCATTGGGGGAGTGATAGCAAGCAAGAGAGTTAGATATCGAGAGTCATAGATAGATAGATAGATAGATAGATGGATGGATGGATGGACGGCAAGGCAAGAATCTGATTGACAGTGGTCCGTGATCTGCTGTTATGCTACAATGCTACTGACCATTGGGGGAGCGATAGCAAGCAAGAGAGTTAGATATCGAGAGTCATAGATTGATAGATAGATAGATTGATGGATGGATGGACGGCAAGGCAAGCATCTGATTGACAGTGGTCTGTGATCTGCTGTTATGCTACTATGCTACTGACCATTGGGGGAGCGATAGCAAGCAAGAGAGTTAGATATCGAGAGTCATAGATAGATAGATAGATAGATAGATGGATGGATGGATGGACGGCAAGGCAAGCATCTGATTGACAGTGGTCTGTGATCTGCTGTTATGCTACTATGCTACTGACCATTGGGGGAGCGATAGCAAGCAAGAGAGTTAGATATCGAGAGTCATAGATAGATAGATAGATAGATAGATGGATGGACAGCAAGGCAAGCAACTGATTGACAGTGGTCCGTGATCTGCTGTTATGCAACTATGCTACTGACCATTGGGGGAGCGATAGCAAGCAAGAGAGTTTGATATCGAGAGTCATAGATAGATAGATAGATAGATGGATGGATGGATGGACGGCAAGGCAAGAATCTGATTGACAGTGGTCCGTGATCTGCTGTTATGCTACAATGCTACTGACCATTGGGGGAGCGATAGCAAGCAAGAGTTAGATATCGAGAGTCATAGATAGATAGATAGATAGATGGATGGATGGATGGACGGCAAGGCAAGCATCTGATTGACAGTGGTCCGTGAGCTGCTGTTATGCTACAATGCTACTGACCATTGGGGGAGCGATAGCAAGCAAGAGAGTTAGATATCGAGAGTCATAGATAGATAGATAGATAGATGGATGGATGGACGGCAAGGCAAGAATCTGATTGACAGTAGTCCGTGATCTGCTGTTATGCTACAATGCTACTGACCATTGGGGGAGCGATAGCAAGCAAGAGAGTTAGATATCGAGAGTCATAGATAGATAGATAGATAGATTGATGGATGGATGGACGGCAAGGCAAGCATCTGATTGACAGTGGTCTGTGATCTGCTGTTATGCTACTATGCTACTGACCATTGGGGGAGCGATAGCAAGCAAGAGAGTTAGATATCGAGAGTCATAGATAGATAGATAGATAGATAGATGGATGGATGGATGGACGGCAAGGCAAGCATCTGATTGACAGTGGTCTGTGATCTGCTGTTATGCTACTATGCTTCTGACCATTGGGGGAGCGATAGCAAGCAAGAGAGTTAGATATCGAGAGTCATAGATTGATAGATAGATAGATTGATGGATGGATGGACGGCAAGGCAAGCATCTGATTGACAGTGGTCTGTGATCTGCTGTTATGCTACTATGCTACTGACCATTGGGGGAGCGATAGCAAGCAAGAGAGTTAGATATCGAGAGTCATAGATAGATAGATAGATAGATGGATGGATGGACAGCAAGGCAAGCAACTGATTGACAGTGGTCCGTGATCTGCTGTTATGCAACTATGCTACTGACCATTGGGGGAGCGATAGCAAGCAAGAGAGTTAGATATCGAGAGTCATAGATAGATAGATAGATAGATAGATGGATGGATGGATGGACGGCAAGGCAAGAATCTGATTGACAGTGGTCCGTGATCTGCTGTTATGCTACAATGCTACTGACCATTGGGGGAGCGATAGCAAGCAAGAGAGTTAGATATCGAGAGTCATAGATTGATAGATAGATAGATTGATGGATGGATGGACGGCAAGGCAAGCATCTGATTGACAGTGGTCTGTGATCTGCTGTTATGCTACTATGCTACTGACCATTGGGGGAGCGATAGCAAGCAAGAGAGTTAGATATCGAGAGTCATAGATAGATAGATAGATAGATAGATGGATGGATGGATGGACGGCAAGGCAAGCATCTGATTGACAGTGGTCTGTGATCTGCTGTTATGCTACTATGCTTCTGACCATTGGGGGAGCGATAGCAAGCAAGAGAGTTAGATATCGAGAGTCATAGATAGATAGATAGATAGATAGATGGATGGATGGATGGACGGCAAGGCAAGCATCTGATTGACAGTGGTCTGTGATCTGCTGTTATGCTACTATGCTACTGACCATTGGGGGAGCGATAGCAAGCAAGAGAGTTAGATATCGAGAGTCATAGATTGATAGATAGATAGATTGATGGATGGATGGACGGCAAGGCAAGCATCTGATTGACAGTGGTCTGTGATCTGCTGTTATGCTACTATGCTACTGACCATTGGGGGAGCGATAGCAAGCAAGAGAGTTAGATATCGAGAGTCATAGATAGATAGATAGATAGATAGATGGATGGATGGATGGACGGCAAGGCAAGCATCTGATTGACAGTGGTCTGTGATCTGCTGTTATGCTACTATGCTACTGACCATTGGGGGAGCGATAGCAAGCAAGAGAGTTAGATATCGAGAGTCATAGATAGATAGATAGATAGATGGATGGATGGACGGCAAGGCAAGCATCTGATTGACAGTGGTATGTGATCTGCTGTTATGAAACTATGATACTGACCATTGGGGGAGCGATAGCAAGCAAGAGAGTTAGATATCGAGAGTCATAGATTGATAGATAGATAGATTGATGGATGGATGGACGGCAAGGCAAGCATCTGATTGACAGTGGTCTGTGATCTGCTGTTATGCTACTATGCTACTGACCATTGGGGGAGCGATAGCAAGCAAGAGAGTTAGATATCGAGAGTCATAGATAGATAGATAGATAGATAGATGGATGGATGGATGGACGGCAAGGCAAGCATCTGATTGACAGTGGTCTGTGATCTGCTGTTATGCTACTATGCTTCTGACCATTGGGGGAGCGATAGCAAGCAAGAGAGTTAGATATCGAGAGTCATAGATTGATAGATAGATAGATTGATGGATGGATGGACGGCAAGGCAAGCATCTGATTGACAGTGGTCTGTGATCTGCTGTTATGCTACTATGCTACTGACCATTGGGGGAGCGATAGCAAGCAAGAGAGTTAGATATCGAGAGTCATAGATAGATAGATAGATAGATAGATGGATGGATGGATGGACGGCAAGGCAAGCATCTGATTGACAGTGGTCTGTGATCTGCTGTTATGCTACTATGCTACTGACCATTGGGGGAGCGATAGCAAGCAAGAGAGTTAGATATCGAGAGTCATAGATTGATAGATAGATAGATTGATGGATGGATGGACGGCAAGGCAAGCATCTGATTGACAGTGGTCTGTGATCTGCTGTTATGCTACTATGCTACTGACCATTGGGGGAGCGATAGCAAGCAAGAGAGTTAGATATCGAGAGTCATAGATAGATAGATAGATAGATGGATGGATGGACAGCAAGGCAAGCAACTGATTGACAGTGGTCCGTGATCTGCTGTTATGCAACTATGCTACTGACCATTGGGGGAGCGATAGCAAGCAAGAGAGTTAGATATCGAGAGTCATAGATAGATAGATAGATAGATAGATGGATGGATGGATGGACGGCAAGGCAAGAATCTGATTGACAGTGGTCCGTGATCTGCTGTTATGCTACAATGCTACTGACCATTGGGGGAGCGATAGCAAGCAAGAGAGTTAGATATCGAGAGTCATAGATTGATAGATAGATAGATTGATGGATGGATGGACGGCAAGGCAAGCATCTGATTGACAGTGGTCTGTGATCTGCTGTTATGCTACTATGCTACTGACCATTGGGGGAGCGATAGCAAGCAAGAGAGTTAGATATCGAGAGTCATAGATAGATAGATAGATAGATGGATGGATGGACGGCAAGGCAAGCATCTGATTGACAGTGGTATGTGATCTGCTGTTATGAAACTATGCTACTGACCATTGGGGGAGCGATAGCAAGCAAGAGAGTTAGATATCGAGAGTCATAGATAGATAGATAGATAGATAGATGGATGGATGGATGGACGGCAAGGCAAGCATCTGATTGACAGTGGTCTGTGATCTGCTGTTATGCTACTATGCTTCTGACCATTGGGGGAGCGATAGCAAGCAAGAGAGTTAGATATCGAGAGTCATAGATAGATAGATAGATAGATAGATGGATGGATGGATGGACGGCAAGGCAAGCATCTGATTGACAGTGGTCTGTGATCTGCTGTTATGCTACTATGCTACTGACCATTGGGGGAGCGATAGCAAGCAAGAGAGTTAGATATCGAGAGTCATAGATTGATAGATAGATAGATTGATGGATGGATGGACGGCAAGTCAAGCATCTGATAGACAGTGGTCTGTGATCTGCTGTTATGCTACTATGCTACTGACCATTGGGGGAGCGATAGCAAGCAAGAGAGTTAGATATCGAGAGTCATAGATAGATAGATAGATAGATAGATGGATGGATGGACAGCAAGGCAAGCAACTGATTGACAGTGGTCCGTGATCTGCTGTTATGCAACTATGCTACTGACCATTGGGGGAGCGATAGCAAGCAAGAGAGTTAGATATCGAGAGTCATAGATAGATAGATAGATAGATAGATGGATGGATGGATGGACGGCAAGGCAAGAATCTGATTGACAGTGGTCCGTGATCTGCTGTTATGCTACAATGCTACTGACCATTGGGGGAGCGATAGCAAGCAAGAGTTAGATATCGAGAGTCATAGATAGATAGATAGATAGATAGATGGATGGATGGATGGACGGCAAGGCAAGCATCTGATTGACAGTGGTCCGTGAGCTGCTGTTATGCTACAATGCTACTGACCATTGGGGGAGCGATAGCAAGCAAGAGAGTTAGATATCGAGAGTCATAGATAGATAGATAGATAGATGGATGGATGGACGGCAAGGCAAGCATCTGATTGACAGTGGTATGTGATCTGCTGTTATGAAACTATGATACTGACCATTGGGGGAGCGATAGCAAAAAAGAGAGTTAGATATCGAGAGTCATAGATAGATAGATAGATAGATTGATGGATGGATGGACGGCAAGGCAAGCATCTGATTGACAGTGGTCTGTGATCTGCTGTTATGCTACTATGCTACTGACCATTGGGGGAGCGATAGCAAGCAAGAGAGTTAGATATCGAGAGTCATAGATTGATAGATAGATAGATTGATGGATGGATGGACAGCAAGGCAAGCATCTGATTGACAGTGGTCTGTGATCTGCTGTTAAGCTACTATGCTACTGACCATTGGGGGAGCGATAGCAAGCAAGAGAGTTAGATATCGAGAGTCATAGATAGATAGATAGATAGATGGATGGATGGACAGCAAGGCAAGCAACTGATTGACAGTGGTCCGTGATCTGCTGTTATGCAACTATGCTACTGACCATTGGGGGAGCGATAGCAAGCAAGAGAGTTAGATGTCGAGAGTCATAGATTGATAGATAGATAGATTGATGGATGGATGGACGGCAAGGCAAGCATCTGATTGACAGTGGTCTGTGATCTGCTGTTATGCTACTATGCTACTGACCATTGGGGGAGCGATAGCAAGCAAGAGAGATAGATTTCGAGAGTCATAGATAGATAGATAGATAGATAGATGGATGGATGGATGGACGGCAAGGCAAGCATCTGATTGACAGTGGTCTGTGATCTGCTGTTATGCTACTTTGCTACTGACCATTGGGGGAGCGATAGCAAGCAAGAGAGTTAGATATCGAGAGTCATAGATTGATAGATAGATAGATTGATGGATGGATGGACGGCAAGGCAAGCATCTGATTGACAGTGGTCTGTGATCTGCTGTTATGCTACTATGCTACTGACCATTGGGGGAGCGATAGCAAGCAAGAGAGATAGATTTCGAGAGTCATAGATAGATAGATAGATAGATAGATGGATGGATGGATGGACGGCAAGGCAAGCATCTGATTGACAGTGGTCTGTGATCTGCTGTTATGCTACTTTGCTACTGACCATTGGGGGAGCGATAGCAAGCAAGAGAGTTAGATATCGAGAGTCATAGATAGATAGATAGATAGATGGATGGATGGATGGACGGCAAGGCAAGCATCTGATTGACAGTGGTCCGTGAGCTGCTGTTATGCTACAATGCTACTGACCATTGGGGGAGCGATAGCAAGCAAGAGAGTTAGATATCGAGAGTCATAGATTGATAGATAGATAGATTGATGGATGGATGGACGGCAAGGCAAGAATCTGATTGACAGTGGTCCGTGATCTGCTGTTATGCTACAATGCTACTGACCATTGGGGGAGCGATAGCAAGCAAGAGAGTTAGATATCGAGAGTCATAGATTGATAGATAGATAGATTGATGGATGGATGGACGGCAAGGCAAGCATCTGATTGACAGTGGTCTGTGATCTGCTGTTATGCTACTATGCTACTGACCATTGGGGGAGCGATAGCAAGCAAGAGAGATAGATTTCGAGAGTCAAAGATAGATAGATAGATAGATAGATGGATGGATGGATGGACGGCAAGGCAAGCATCTGATTGACAGTGGTCTGTGATCTGCTGTTATGCTACTTTGCTACTGACCATTGGGGGAGCGATAGCAAGCAAGAGAGTTAGATATCGAGAGTCATAGATTGATAGATAGATAGATAGATGGATGGATGGATGGACGGCAAGGCAAGAATCTGATTGACAGTGGTCCGTGATCTGCTGTTATTCTACAATGCTACTGACCATTGGGGGAGCGATAGCAAGCAAGAGAGTTAGATATCGAGAGTCATAGATAGATAGATAGATAGATAGATGGATGGATGGATGGACGGCAAGGCAAGCATCTGATTGACAGTGGTCTGTGATCTGCTGTTATGCTACTATGCTACTGACCATTGGGGGAGCGATAGCAAGCAAGAGAGATAGATTTCGAGAGTCATAGATAGATAGATAGATAGATAGATGGATGGATGGATGGACGGCAAGGCAAGCATCTGATTGACAGTGGTCTGTGATCTGCTGTTATGCTACTTTGCTACTGACCATTGGGGGAGCGATAGCAAGCAAGAGAGTTAGATATCGAGAGTCATAGATTGATAGATAGATAGATTGATGGATGGATGGACGGCAAGGCAAGCATCTGATTGACAGTGGTCTGTGATCTGCTGTTATGCTACTATGCTACTGACCATTGGGGGAGCGATAGCAAGCAAGAGAGATAGATTTCGAGAGTCATAGATAGATAGATAGATAGATAGATGGATGGATGGATGGACGGCAAGGCAAGCATCTGATTGACAGTGGTCTGTGATCTGCTGTTATGCTACTTTGCTACTGACCATTGGGGGAGCGATAGCAAGCAAGAGAGTTAGATATCGAGAGTCATAGATTGATAGATAGATAGATAGATGGATGGATGGATGGACGGCAAGGCAAGAATCTGATTGACAGTGGTCCGTGATCTGCTGTTATTCTACAATGCTACTGACCATTGGGGGAGCGATAGCAAGCAAGAGTTAGATATCGAGAGTCATAGATAGATAGATAGATAGATGGATGGATGGATGGACGGCAAGGCAAGCATCTGATTGACAGTGGTCCGTGAGCTGCTGTTATGCTACAATGCTACTGACCATTGGGGGAGCGATAGCAAGCAAGAGAGTTAGATATCGAGAGTCATAGATTGATAGATAGATAGATTGATGGATGGATGGACGGCAAGGCAAGAATCTGATTGACAGTGGTCCGTGATCTGCTGTTATGCTACAATGCTACTGACCATTGGGGGAGCGATAGCAAGCAAGAGAGTTAGATATCGAGAGTCATAGATAGATAGATAGATAGATGATTGGATGGATGGACGGCAAGGCAAGCATCTGATTGACAGTGGTCTGTGATCTGCTGTTATGCTACTTTGCTACTGACCATTGGGGGAGCGATAGCAAGCAAGAGAGTTAGATATCGAGAGTCATAGATAGATAGATATATAGATGGATGGATGGACGGCAAGGCAAGAATCTGATTGACAGTGGTCTGTGATCTGCTGTTATGCTACTATGCTACTGACCATTGGGGGAGCGATAGCAAGCAAGAGTTAGATATCGAGAGTCATAGATAGATAGATAGATAGATGGATGGATGGATGGACGGCAAGGCAAGCATCTGATTGACAGTGGTCCGTGAGCTGCTGTTATGCTACAATGCTACTGACCATTGGGGGAGCGATAGCAAGCAAGAGAGTTAGATATCGAGAGTCATAGATAGATAGATAGATAGATGGATGGATGGACGGCAAGGCAAGCATCTGATTGACAGTGGTATGTGATCTGCTGTTATGAAACTATGATACTGACCATTGGGGGAGAGATAGCAAGCAAGAGAGTTAGATATCGAGAGTCATAGATTGATAGATAGATAGATTGATGGATGGATGGACGGCAAGGCAAGCATCTGATTGACAGTGGTCTGTGATCTGCTGTTATGCTACTATGCTACTGACCATTGGGGGAGCGATAGCAAGCAAGAGAGTTAGATATCGAGAGTCATAGATAGATAGATAGATAGATAGATGGATGGATGGATGGACGGCAAGGCAAGCATCTGATTGACAGTGGTCTGTGATCTGCTGTTATGCTACTATGCTTCTGACCATTGGGGGAGCGATAGCAAGCAAGAGAGTTAGATATCGAGAGTCATAGATTGATAGATAGATAGATAGATAGATGGATGGATGGATGGACGGCAAGGCAAGAATCTGATTGACAGTGGTCTGTGATCTGCTGTTATGCTACTATGCTACTGACCATTGGGGGAGCGATAGCAAGCAAGAGTTAGATATCGAGAGTCATAGATAGATAGATAGATAGATGGATGGATGGATGGACAGCAAGGCAAGCATCTGATTGACAGTGGTCCGTGAGCTGCTGTTATGCTACTATGCTACTGACCATTGGGGGAGCGATAGCAAGCAAGAGAGTTAGATATCGAGAGTCATAGATAGATAGATAGATAGATGGATGGATGGACGGCAAGGCAAGCATCTGATTGACAGTGGTATGTGATCTGCTGTTATGAAACTATGATACTGACCATTGGGGGAGCGATAGCATGCAAGAGAGTTAGATATCGAGAGTCATAGATTGATAGATAGATAGATTGATGGATGGATGGACGGCAAGGCAAGCATCTGATTGACAGTGGTCTGTGATCTGCTGTTATGCTACTATGCTACTGACCATTGGGGGAGCGATAGAAAGCAAGAGAGTTAGATATCGAGAGTCATAGATAGATAGATAGATAGATAGATGGATGGATGGATGGACGGCAAGGCAAGCATCTGATTGACAGTGGTCTGTGATCTGCTGTTATGCTACTATGCTTCTGACCATTGGGGGAGCGATAGCAAGCAAGAGAGTTAGATATCGAGAGTCATAGATTGATAGATAGATAGATTGATGGATGGATGGACGGCAAGGCAAGCATCTGATTGACAGTGGTCTGTGATCTGCTGTTATGCTACTATGCTACTGACCATTGGGGGAGCGATAGCAAGCAAGAGAGTTAGATATCGAGAGTCATAGATAGATAGATAGATAGATAGATGGATGGATGGATGGACGGCAAGGCAAGCATCTGATTGACAGTGGTCTGTGATCTGCTGTTATGCTACTATGCTACTGACTATTGGGGGAGCGATAGCAAGCAAGAGAGTTAGATATCGAGAGTCATAGATTGATAGATAGATAGATTGATGGATGGATGGACGGCAAGGCAAGCATCTGATTGACAGTGGTCTGTGATCTGCTGTTATGCTACTATGCTACTGACCATTGGGGGAGCGATAGCAAGCAAGAGAGTTAGATATCGAGAGTCATAGATAGATAGATAGATAGATGGATGGATGGACAGCAAGGCAAGCAACTGATTGACAGTGGTCCGTGATCTGCTGTTATGCAACTATGCTACTGACCATTGGGGGAGCGATAGCAAGCAAGAGAGTTAGATATCGAGAGTCATAGATAGATAGATAGATAGATAGATGGATGGATGGATGGACGGCAAGGCAAGAATCTGATTGACAGTGGTCCGTGATCTGCTGTTATGCTACAATGCTACTGACCATTGGGGGAGCGATAGCAAGCAAGAGAGTTAGATATCGAGAGTCATAGATAGATAGATAGATAGATGGATGGATGGACGGCAAGGCAAGCATCTGATTGACAGTGGTATGTGATCTGCTGTTATGAAACTATGATACTGACCATTGGGGGAGCGATAGCAAGCAAGAGAGTTAGATATCGAGAGTCATAGATTGATAGATAGATAGATTGATGGATGGATGGACGGCAAGGCAAGCATCTGATTGACAGTGGTCTGTGATCTGCTGTTATGCTACTATGCTTCTGACCATTGGGGGAGCGATAGCAAGCAAGAGAGTTAGATATCGAGAGTCATAGATAGATATATAGATAGATAGATGGATGGATGGATGGACGGCAAGGCAAGCATCTGATTGACAGTGGTCCGTGATCTGCTGTTATGCTACTATGCTACTGACCATTGGTGGAGCGATAGCAAGCAAGAGAGTTAGATATCGAGAGTCATAGATAGATAGATAGATAGATGGATGGATGGATGGACGGCAAGGCAAGCATCTGATTGACAGTGGTATGTGATCTGCTGTTATGAAACTATGATACTGACCATTGGGGGAGCGATAGCAAGCAAGAGAGTTAGATATCGAGAGTCATAGATAAATAGATAGATAGATAGATGGATGGATGGATGGACGGCAAGGCAAGAATCTGATTGACAGTGGTCCGTGATCTGCTGTTATGCTACAATGCTACTGACCATTGGGGGAGCGATAGCAAGCAAGAGAGTTAGATATCGAGAGTCATAGATTGATAGATAGATAGATTGATGGATGGATGGACGGCAAGGCAAGCATCTGATTGACAGTGGTCTGTGATCTGCTGTTATGCTACTATGCTACTGACCATTGGGGGAGCGATAGCAAGCAAGAGAGTTAGATATCGAGAGTCATAGATAGATAGATAGATAGATAGATGGATGGATGGATGGACGGCAAGGCAAGCATCTGATTGACAGTGGTCTGTGATCTGCTGTTATGCTACTATGCTACTGACCATTGGGGGAGCGATAGCAAGCAAGAGAGTTAGATATCGAGAGTCATAGATAGATAGATAGATAGATAGATGGATGGATGGATGGACGGCAAGGCAAGCATCTGATTGACAGTGGTCTGTGATCTGCTGTTATGCTACTATGCTACTGACCATTGGGGGAGCGATAGCAAGCAAGAGAGTTAGATATCGAGAGTCATAGATTGATAGATAGATAGATTGATGGATGGATGGACGGCAAGGCAAGAATCTGATTGACAGTGGTCCGTGATCTGCTGTTATGCTACAATGCTACTGACCATTGGGGGAGCGATAGCAAGCAAGAGAGTTAGATATCGAGAGTCATAGATAGATAGATAGATAGATGGATGGATGGACGGCAAGGCAAGCATCTGATTGACAGTGGTATGTGATCTGCTGTTATGAAACTATGATACTGACCATTGGGGGAGCGATAGCATGCAAGAGAGTTAGATATCGAGAGTCATAGATTGATAGATAGATAGATTGATGGATGGATGGACGGCAAGGCAAGCATCTGATTGACAGTGGTCTGTGATCTGCTGTTATGCTACTATGCTACTGACCATTGGGGGAGCGATAGCAAGCAAGAGAGTTAGATATCGAGAGTCATAGATAGATAGATAGATAGATAGATGGATGGATGGATGGACGGCAAGGCAAGCATCTGATTGACAGTGGTCTGTGATCTGCTGTTATGCTACTATGCTTCTGACCATTGGGGGAGCGATAGCAAGCAAGAGAGTTAGATATCGAGAGTCATAGATTGATAGATAGATAGATTGATGGATGGATGGACGGCAAGGCAAGCATCTGATTGACAGTGGTCTGTGATCTGCTGTTATGCTACTATGCTACTGACCATTGGGGGAGCGATAGCAAGCAAGAGAGTTAGATATCGAGAGTCATAGATAGATAGATAGATAGATAGATGGATGGATGGATGGACGGCAAGGCAAGCATCTGATTGACAGTGGTCTGTGATCTGCTGTTATGCTACTATGCTACTGACCATTGGGGGAGCGATAGCAAGCAAGAGAGTTAGATATCGAGAGTCATAGATTGATAGATAGATAGATTGATGGATGGATGGACGGCAAGGCAAGCATCTGATTGACAGTGGTCTGTGATCTGCTGTTATGCTACTATGCTACTGACCATTGGGGGAGCGATAGCAAGCAAGAGAGTTAGATATCGAGAGTCATAGATAGATAGATAGATAGATGGATGGATGGACAGCAAGGCAAGCAACTGATTGACAGTGGTCCGTGATCTGCTGTTATGCAACTATGCTACTGACCATTGGGGGAGCGATAGCAAGCAAGAGAGTTAGATATCGAGAGTCATAGATAGATAGATAGATAGATAGATGGATGGATGGATGGACGGCAAGGCAAGAATCTGATTGACAGTGGTCCGTGATCTGCTGTTATTCTACAATGCTACTGACCATTGGGGGAGCGATAGCAAGCAAGAGAGTTAGATATCGAGAGTCATAGATAGATAGATAGATAGATGGATGGATGGACGGCAAGGCAAGCATCTGATTGACAGTGGTATGTGATCTGCTGTTATGAAACTATGATACTGACCATTGGGGGAGCGATAGCAAGCAAGAGAGTTAGATATCGAGAGTCATAGATTGATAGATAGATAGATTGATGGATGGATGGACGGCAAGGCAAGCATCTGATTGACAGTGGTCTGTGATCTGCTGTTATGCTACTATGCTTCTGACCATTGGGGGAGCGATAGCAAGCAAGAGAGTTAGATATCGAGAGTCATAGATAGATAGATAGATAGATAGATGGATGGATGGATGGACGGCAAGGCAAGCATCTGATTGACAGTGGTCCGTGATCTGCTGTTATGCTACTATGCTACTGACCATTGGTGGAGCGATAGCAAGCAAGAGAGTTAGATATCGAGAGTCATAGATAGATAGATAGATAGATGGATGGATGGATGGACGGCAAGGCAAGCATCTGATTGACAGTGGTCCGTGAGCTGCTGTTATGCTACAATGCTACTGACCATTGGGGGAGCGATAGCAAGCAAGAGAGTTAGATATCGAGAGTCATAGATAGATAGATAGATAGATGGATGGATGGACGGCAAGGCAAGCATCTGATTGACAGTGGTATGTGATCTGCTGTTATGAAACTATGATACTGACCATTGGGGGAGCGATAGCAAGCAAGAGAGTTAGATATCGAGAGTCATAGATAGATAGATAGATAGATAGATGGATGGATGGATGGACGGCAAGGCAAGAATCTGATTGACAGTGGTCCGTGATCTGCTGTTATGCTACAATGCTACTGACCATTGGGGGAGCGATAGCAAGCAAGAGAGTTAGATATCGAGAGTCATAGATTGATAGATAGATAGATTGATGGATGGATGGACGGCAAGGCAAGCATCTGATTGACAGTGGTCTGTGATCTGCTGTTATGCTACTATGCTACTGACCATTGGGGGAGCGATAGCAAGCAAGAGAGTTAGATATCGAGAGTCATAGATTGATAGATAGATAGATTGATGGATGGATGGACGGCAAGCATCTGATTGACAGTGGTATGTGATCTGCTGTTATGCAACTATGCTACTGACCATTGGGGGAGCGATAGCAAGCAAGAGAGTTAGATATCGAGAGTCATAGATTGATAGATAGATAGATTGATGGATGGATGGACGGCAAGGCAAGCATCTGATTGACAGTGGTCTGTGATCTGCTGTTATGCTACTATGCTTCTGACCATTGGGGGAGCGATAGCAAGCAAGAGAGTTAGATATCGAGAGTCATAGATAGATAGATAGATAGATAGATGGATGGATGGATGGACGGCAAGGCAAGCATCTGATTGACAGTGGTCCGTGATCTGCTGTTATGCTACTATGCTACTGACCATTGGTGGAGCGATAGCAAGCAAGAGAGTTAGATATCGAGAGTCATAGATAGATAGATAGATAGATGGATGGATGGATGGACGGCAAGGCAAGCATCTGATTGACAGTGGTCCGTGAGCTGCTGTTATGCTACAATGCTACTGACCATTGGGGGAGCGATAGCAAGCAAGAGAGTTAGATATCGAGAGTCATAGATAGATAGATAGATAGATGGATGGATGGACGGCAAGGCAAGCATCTGATTGACAGTGGTATGTGATCTGCTGTTATGAAACTATGATACTGACCATTGGGGGAGCGATAGCAAGCAAGAGAGTTAGATATCGAGAGTCATAGATAGATAGATAGATAGATAGATGGATGGATGGATGGACGGCAAGGCAAGAATCTGATTGACAGTGGTCCGTGATCTGCTGTTATGCTACAATGCTACTGACCATTGGGGGAGCGATAGCAAGCAAGAGAGTTAGATATCGAGAGTCATAGATTGATAGATAGATAGATTGATGGATGGATGGACGGCAAGGCAAGCATTTGATTGACAGTGGTCTGTGATCTGCTGTTATGCTACTATGCTACTGACCATTGGGGGAGCGATAGCAAGCAAGAGAGTTAGATATCGAGAGTCATAGATTGATAGATAGATAGATTGATGGATGGATGGACGGCAAGGCAAGCATCTGATTGACAGTGGTCTGTGATCTGCTGTTATGCTACTATGCTACTGACCATTGGGGGAGCGATAGCAAGCAAGAGAGTTAGATATCGAGAGTCATAGATTGATAGATAGATAGATTGATGGATGGATGGACGGCAAGGCAAGCATCTGATTGACAGTGGTCTGTGATCTGCTGTTATGCTACTATGCTACTGACCATTGGGGGAGCGATAGCAAGCAAGAGAGTTAGATATCGAGAGTCATAGATAGATAGATAGATAGATAGATGGATGGATGGATGGACGGCAAGGCAAGCATCTGATTGACAGTGGTCTGTGATCTGCTGTTATGCTACTATGCTACTGACCATTGGGGGAGCGATAGCAAGCAAGAGTTAGATATCGAGAGTCATAGATAGATAGATAGATAGATAGATGGATGGATGGATGGACGGCAAGGCAAGCATCTGATTGACAGTGGTCCGTGAGCTGCTGTTATGCTACAATGCTACTGACCATTGGGGGAGCGATAGCAAGCAAGAGAGTTAGATATCGAGAGTCATAGATAGATAGATAGATAGATGGATGGATGGACAGCAAGGCAAGCAACTGATTGACAGTGGTCCGTGATCTGCTGTTATGCAACTATGCTACTGACCATTGGGGGAGCGATAGCAAGCAAGAGAGTTAGATATCGAGAGTCATAGATAGATAGATAGATAGATAGATAGATGGATGGATGGATGGACGGCAAGGCAAGAATCTGATTGACAGTGGTCCGTGATCTGCTGTTATGCTACAATGCTACTGACCATTGGGGGAGCGATAGCAAGCAAGAGAGTTAGATATCGAGAGTCATAGATTGATAGATAGATAGATTGATGGATGGATGGACGGCAAGGCAAGCATCTGATTGACAGTGGTCTGTGATCTGCTGTTATGCTACTATGCTACTGACCATTGGGGGAGCGATAGCAAGCAAGAGAGTTAGATATCGAGAGTCATAGATAGATAGATAGATAGATAGATGGATGGATGGATGGACGGCAAGGCAAGCATCTGATTGACAGTGGTCTGTGATCTGCTGTTATGCTACTATGCTACTGACCATTGGGGGAGCGATAGCAAGCAAGAGTTAGATATCGAGAGTCATAGATAGATAGATAGATAGATGGATGGATGGATGGACGGCAAGGCAAGCATCTGATTGACAGTGGTCCGTGAGCTGCTGTTATGCTACAATGCTACTGACCATTGGGGGAGCGATAGCAAGCAAGAGAGTTAGATATCGAGAGTCATAGATTGATAGATAGATAGATTGATGGATGGATGGACGGCAAGGCAAGCATCTGATTGACAGTGGTCTGTGATCTGCTGTTATGCTACTATGCTACTGACCATTGGGGGAGCGATAGCAAGCAAGAGTTAGATATCGAGAGTCATAGATAGATAGATAGATAGATGGATGGATGGATGGACGGCAAGGCAAGCATCTGATTGACAGTGGTCCGTGAGCTGCTGTTATGCTACAATGCTACTGACCATTGGGGGAGCGATAGCAAGCAAGAGAGTTAGATATCGAGAGTCATAGATTGATAGATAGATAGATTGATGGATGGATGGACGGCAAGGCAAGCATCTGATTGACAGTGGTCTGTGATCTGCTGTTATGCTACTATGCTACTGACCATTGGGGGAGCGATAGCAAGCAAGAGAGTTAGATATCGAGAGTCATAGATAGATAGATAGATAGATAGATGGATGGATGGATGGACGGCAAGGCAAGCATCTGATTGACAGTGGTCTGTGATCTGCTGTTATGCTACTATGCTACTGACCATTGGGGGAGCGATAGCAAGCAAGAGTTAGATATCGAGAGTCATAGATAGATAGATAGATAGATAGATAGATGGATGGATGGATGGACGGCAAGGCAAGCATCTGATTGACAGTGGTCCGTGAGCTGCTGTTATGCTACAATGCTACTGACCATTGGGGGAGCGATAGCAAGCAAGAGAGTTAGATATCGAGAGTCAGAGATAGATAGATAGATAGATGGATGGATGGACAGCAAGGCAAGCAACTGATTGACAGTGGTCCGTGATCTGCTGTTATGCAACTATGCTACTGACCATTGGGGGAGCGATAGCAAGCAAGAGAGTTAGATATCGAGAGTCATAGATAGATAGATAGATAGATAGATGGATGGATGGATGGACGGCAAGGCAAGAATCTGATTGACAGTGGTCCGTGATCTGCTGTTATGCTACAATGCTACTGACCATTTGGGGAGCGATAGCAAGCAAGAGAGTTAGATATCGAGAGCCATAGATTGATAGATAGATAGATTGATGGATGGATGGACGGCAAGGCAAGCATCTGATTGACAGTGGTCTGTGATCTGCTGTTGTGCTACTATGCTACTGACCATTGGGGGAGCGATAGCAAGCAAGAGAGTTAGATATCGAGAGTTATAGATAGATAGATAGATAGATAGATAGATGGATGGATGGATGGACGGCAAGGCAAGCATCTGATTGACAGTGGTCTGTGATCTGCTGTTATGCTACTATGCTACTGACCATTGGGGGAGCGATAGCAAGCAAGAGAGTTAGATATCGAGAGTCATAGATTGATAGATAGATAGATTGATGGATGGATGGACGGCAAGGCAAGCATCTGATTGACAGTGGTCTGTGATCTGCTGTTATGCTACTATGCTACTGACCATTGGGGGAGCGATAGCAAGCAAGAGAGTTAGATATCGAGAGTCATAGATAGATAGATAGATAGATAGATGGATGGATGGATGGACGGCAAGGCAAGCATCTGACTGACAGTGGTCTGTGATCTGCTGTTATGCTACTATGCTACTGACCATTGGGGGAGCGATAGCAAGCAAGAGTTAGATATCGAGAGTCATAGATAGATAGATAGATAGATAGATGGATGGATGGATGGACGGCAAGGCAAGCATCTGATTGACAGTGGTCCGTGAGCTGCTGTTATGCTACAATGCTACTGACCATTGGGGGAGCGATAGCAAGCAAGAGAGTTAGATATCGAGAGTCATAGATAGATAGATAGATAGATAGATGGATGGATGGATGGACGGCAAGGCAAGCATCTGATTGACAGTGGTCTGTGATCTGCTGTTATGCTACTATGCTACTGACCATTGGGGGAGCGATAGCAAGCAAGAGAGTTAGATATCGAGAGTCATAGATAGATAGATAGATAGATAGATGGATGGATGGATGGACGGCAAGGCAAGCATCTGATAGACAGTGGTCTGTGATCTGCTGTTATGCTACTATGCTACTGACCATTGGGGGAGCGATAGCAAGCAAGAGTTAGATATCGAGAGTCATAGATAGATAGATAGATAGATGGATGGATGGATGGACGGCAAGGCAAGCATCTGATTGACAGTGGTCCGTGAGCTGCTGTTATGCTACAATGCTACTGACCATTGGGGGAGCGATAGCAAGCAAGAGAGTTAGATATCGAGAGTCATAGATAGATAGATAGATAGATAGATGGATGGATGGACGGCAAGGCAAGCATCTGATTGACAGTGGTATGTGATCTGCTGTTATGAAACTATGATACTAACCATTGGGGGAGCGATAGCAAGCAAGAGAGTTAGATATCGAGAGTCATAGATAGATAGATAGATAGATGGATGGATGGACAGCAAGGCAAGCAACTGATTGACAGTGGTCCGTGATCTGCTGTTATGCAACTATGCTACTGACCATTGGGGGAGCGATAGCAAGCAAGAGAGTTAGATATCGAGAGTCATAGATAGATAGATAGATAGATAGATGGATGGATGGATGGACGGCAAGGCAAGAATCTGATTGACAGTGGTCCGTGATCTGCTGTTATGCTACAATGCTACTGACCATTGGGGGAGCGATAGCAAGCAAGAGAGTTAGATATCGAGAGTCATAGATTGATAGATAGATAGATTGATGGATGGATGGACGGCAAGGCAAGCATCTGATTGACAGTGGTCTGTGATCTGCTGTTATGCTACTATGCTACTGACCATTGGGGGAGCGATAGCAAGCAAGAGAGTTAGATATCGAGAGTCATAGATAGATAGATAGATAGATAGATGGATGGATGGATGGACGGCAAGGCAAGCATCTGATTGACAGTGGTCTGTGATCTGCTGTTATGCTACTATGCTACTGACCATTGGGGGAGCGATAGCAAGCAAGAGTTAGATATCGAGAGTCATAGATAGATAGATAGATAGATGGATGGATGGATGGACGGCAAGGCAAGCATCTGATTGACAGTGGTCCGTGAGCTGCTGTTATGCTACAATGCTACTGACCATTGGGGGAGCGATAGCAAGCAAGAGAGTTAGATATCGAGAGTCATAGATAGATAGATAGATAGATGGATGGATGGACGGCAAGGCAAGCATCTGATTGACAGTGGTATGTGATCTGCTGTTATGAAACTATGATACTGACCATTGGGGGAGCGATAGCAAGCAAGAGAGTTAGATATCGAGAGTCATAGATAGATAGATAGATAGATGGATGGATGGACAGCAAGGCAAGCAACTGATTGACAGTGGTCCGTGATCTGCTGTTATGCTACAATGCTACTGACCATTGGGGGAGCGATAGCAAGCAAGAGAGTTAGATATCGAGAGTCATAGATTGATAGATAGATAGATTGATGGATGGATGGACGGCAAGGCAAGCATCTGATTGACAGTGGTCTGTGATCTGCTGTTATGCTACTATGCTACTGACCATTGGGGGAGCGATAGCAAGCAAGAGAGTTAGATATCGAGAGTCATAGATAGATAGATAGATAGATAGATGGATGGATGGATGGACGGCAAGGCAAGCATCTGATTGACAGTGGTCTGTGATCTGCTGTTATGCTACTATGCTACTGTCTATTGGGGGAGCGATAGCAAGCAAGAGTTAGATATCGAGAGTCATAGATAGATAGATAGATAGATAGATGGATGGATGGATGGACGGCAAGGCAAGCATCTGATTGACAGTGGTCCGTGAGCTGCTGTTATGCTACAATGCTACTGACCATTGGGGGAGCGATAGCAAGCAAGAGAGTTAGATATCGAGAGTCATAGATAGATAGATAGATAGATGGATGGATGGACAGCAAGGCAAGCAACTGATTGACAGTGGTCCGTGATCTGCTGTTATGCAACTATGCTACTGACCATTGGGGGAGCGATAGCAAGCAAGAGAGTTAGATATCGAGAGTCATAGATAGATAGATAGATAGATAGATGGATGGATGGATGGACGGCAAGGCAAGAATCTGATTGACAGTGGTCCGTGATCTGCTGTTATGCTACAATGCTACTGACCATTGGGGGAGCGATAGCAAGCAAGAGAGTTAGATATCGAGAGCCATAGATTGATAGATAGATAGATTGATGGATGGATGGACGGCAAGGCAAGCATCTGATTGACAGTGGTCTGTGATCTGCTGTTATGCTACTATGCTACTGACCATTGGGGGAGCGATAGCAAGCAAGAGAGTTAGATATCGAGAGTCATAGATAGATAGATAGATAGATAGATAGATGGATGGATGGATGGACGGCAAGGCAAGCATCTGATTGACAGTGGTCTGTGATCTGCTGTTATGCTACTATGCTACTGACCATTAGGGGAGCGATAGCAAGCAAGAGAGTTAGATATCGAGAGTCATAGATTGATAGATAGATAAATTGATGGATGGATGGACGGCAAGGCAAGCATCTGATTGACAGTGGTCTGTGATCTGCTGTTATGCTACTATGCTACTGACCATTGGGGGAGCGATAGCAAGCAAGAGAGTTAGATATCGAGAGTCATAGATAGATAGATAGATAGATAGATGGATGGATGGATGGACGGCAAGGCAAGCATCTGATTGACAGTGGTCTGTGATCTGCTGTTATGCTACTATGCTACTGACCATTGGGGGAGCGATAGCAAGCAAGAGTTAGATATCGAGAGTCATAGATAGATAGATAGATAGATAGATGGATGGATGGATGGACGGCAAGGCAAGCATCTGATTGACAGTGGTCCGTGAGCTGCTGTTATGCTACAATGCTACTGACCATTGGGGGAGCGATAGCAAGCAAGAGAGTTAGATATCGAGAGTCATAGATAGATAGATAGATAGATAGATGGATGGATGGATGGACGGCAAGGCAAGCATCTGATTGACAGTGGTCTGTGATCTGCTGTTATGCTACTATGCTACTGACCATTGGGGGAGCGATAGCAAGCAAGAGAGTTAGATATCGAGAGTCATAGATAGATAGATAGATAGATAGATGGATGGATGGATGGACGGCAAGGCAAGCATCTGATAGACAGTGGTCTGTGATCTGCTGTTATGCTACTATGCTACTGACCATTGGGGGAGCGATAGCAAGCAAGAGTTAGATATCGAGAGTCATAGATAGATAGATAGATAGATAGATGGATGGATGGATGGTCGGCAAGGCAAGCATCTGATTGACAGTGGTCCGTGAGCTGCTGTTATGCTACAATGCTACTGACCATTGGGGGAGCGATAGCAAGCAAGAGAGTTAGATATCGAGAGTCATAGATAGATAGATAGATAGATAGATGGATGGATGGACGGCAAGGCAAGCATCTGATTGACAGTGGTATGTGATCTGCTGTTATGAAACTATGATACTGACCATTGGGGGAGCGATAGCAAGCAAGAGAGTTAGATATCGAGAGTCATAGATAGATAGATAGATAGATGGATGGATGGACAGCAAGGCAAGCATCTGATTGACAGTGGTCCGTGATCTGCTGTTATGCAACTATGCTACTGACCATTGGGGGAGCGATAGCAAGCAAGAGAGTTAGATATCGAGAGTCATAGATAGATAGATAGATAGATAGATGGATGGATGGATGGACGGCAAGGCAAGAATCTGATTGACAGTGGTCCGTGATCTGCTGTTATGCTACAATGCTACTGACCATTGGGGGAGCGATAGCAAGCAAGAGAGTTAGATATCGAGAGTCATAGATTGATAGATAGATAGATTGATGGATGGATGGACGGCAAGGCAAGCATCTGATTGACAGTGGTCTGTGATCTGCTGTTATGCTACTATGCTACTGACCATTGGGGGAGCGATAGCAAGCAAGAGAGTTAGATATCGAGAGTCATAGATAGATAGATAGATAGATAGATGGATGGATGGATGGACGGCAAGGCAAGCATCTGATTGACAGTGGTCTGTGATCTGCTGTTATGCTACTATGCTACTGACCATTGGGGGAGCGATAGCAAGCAAGAGTTAGATATCGAGAGTCATAGATAGATAGATAGATAGATGGATGGATGGATGGACGGCAAGGCAAGCATCTGATTGACAGTGGTCCGTGAGCTGCTGTTATGCTACAATGCTACTGACCATTGGGGGAGCGATAGCAAGCAAGAGAGTTAGATATCGAGAGTCATAGATAGATAGATAGATAGATGGATGGATGGACGGCAAGGCAAGCATCTGATTGACAGTGGTATGTGATCTGCTGTTATGAAACTATGATACTGACCATTGGGGGAGCGATAGCAAGCAAGAGAGTTAGATATCGAGAGTCATAGATAGATAGATAGATAGATGGATGGATGGACAGCAAGGCAAGCAACTGATTGACAGTGGTCCGTGATCTGCTGTTATGCTACAATGCTACTGACCATTGGGGGAGCGATAGCAAGCAAGAGAGTTAGATATCGAGAGTCATAGATTGATAGATAGATAGATTGATGGATGGATGGACGGCAAGGCAAGCATCTGATTGACAGTGGTCTGTGATCTGCTGTTATGCTACTATGCTACTGACCATTGAGGGAGCGATAGCAAGCAAGAGAGTTAGATATCGAGAGTCATAGATAGATAGATAGATAGATGGATGGATGGATGGACGGCAAGGCAAGCATCTGATTGACAGTGGTCCGTGAGCTGCTGTTATGCTACAATGCTACTGACCATTGGGGGAGCGATAGCAAGCAAGAGAGTTAGATATCGAGAGTCATAGATAGATAGATAGATAGATGGATGGATGGACGGCAAGGCAAGCATCTGATTGACAGTGGTATGTGATCTGCTGTTATGAAACTATGATACTGACCATTGGGGGAGCGATAGCAAGCAAGAGAGTTAGATATCGAGAGTCATAGATAGATAGATAGATAGATAGATGGATGGATGGATGGACGGCAAGGCAAGCATCTGATTGACAGTGGTCTGTGATCTGCTGTTATGCTACTATGCTACTGACCATTGGGGGAGCGATAGCAAGCAAGAGAGTTAGATATCGAGAGTCATAGATTGATAGATAGATAGATTGATGGATGGATGGACGGCAAGGCAAGCATCTGATTGACAGTGGTCTGTGATCTGCTGTTATGCTACTATGCTACTGACCATTGGGGGAGCGATAGCAAGCAAGAGTTAGATATCGAGAGTCATAGATAGATAGATAGATAGATGGATGGATGGATGGACGGCAAGGCAAGCATCTGATTGACAGTGGTCCGTGAGCTGCTGTTATGCTACAATGCTACTGACCATTGGGGGAGCGATAGCAAGCAAGAGAGTTAGATATCGAGAGTCATAGATAGATAGATAGATAGATGGATGGATGGACGGCAAGGCAAGCATCTGATTGACAGTGGTATGTGATCTGCTGTTATGAAACTATGATACTGACCATTGGGGGAGCGATAGCAAGCAAGAGAGTTAGATATCGAGAGTCATAGATAGATAGATAGATAGATGGATGGATGGACAGCAAGGCAAGCAACTGATTGACAGTGGTCCGTGATCTGCTGTTATGCTACAATGCTACTGACCATTGGGGGAGCGATAGCAAGCAAGAGAGTTAGATATCGAGAGTCATAGATTGATAGATAGATAGATTGATGGATGGATGGACGGCAAGGCAAGCATCTGATTGACAGTGGTCTGTGATCTGCTGTTATGCTACTATGCTACTGACCATTGAGGGAGCGATAGCAAGCAAGAGAGTTAGATATCGAGAGTCATAGATAGATAGATAGATAGATGGATGGATGGATGGACGGCAAGGCAAGCATCTGATTGACAGTGGTCCGTGAGCTGCTGTTATGCTACAATGCTACTGACCATTGGGGGAGCGATAGCAAGCAAGAGAGTTAGATATCGAGAGTCATAGATAGATAGATAGATAGATGGATGGATGGACGGCAAGGCAAGCATCTGATTGACAGTGGTATGTGATCTGCTGTTATGAAACTATGATACTGACCATTGGGGGAGCGATAGCAAGCAAGAGAGTTAGATATCGAGAGTCATAGATAGATAGATAGATAGATAGATGGATGGATGGATGGACGGCAAGGCAAGCATCTGATTGACAGTGGTCTGTGATCTGCTGTTATGCTACTATGCTACTGACCATTGGGGGAGCGATAGCAAGCAAGAGAGTTAGATATCGAGAGTCATAGATTGATAGATAGATAGATTGATGGATGGATGGACGGCAAGGCAAGCATCTGATTGACAGTGGTCTGTGATCTGCTGTTATGCTACTATGCTACTGACCATTGGGGGAGCGATAGCAAGCAAGAGAGTTAGATATCGAGAGTCATAGATAGATGGATAGATAGATAGATGGATGGATGGATGGACGGCAAGGCAAGCATCTGATTGACAGTGGTCTGTGATCTGCTGTTATGCTACTATGCTACTGACCATTGGGGGAGCGATAGCAAGCAAGAGTTAGATATCGAGAGTCATAGATAGATAGATAGATAGATGGATGGATGGATGGACGGCAAGGCAAGCATCTGATTGACAGTGGTCCGTGAGCTGCTGTTATGCTACAATGCTACTGACCATTAGGGGAGCGATAGCAAGCAAGAGAGTTAGATATCGAGAGTCATAGATAGATAGATAGATAGATGGATGGATGGACAGCAAGGCAAGCAACTGATTGACAGTGGTCCGTGATCTGCTGTTATGCAACTATGCTACTGACCATTGGGGGAGCGATAGCAAGCAAGAGTTAGATATCGAGAGTCATAGATAGATAGATAGATAGATAGATAGATGGATGGATGGATGGACGGCAAGGCAAGAATCTGATTGACAGTGGTCCGTGATCTGCTGTTATGCTACAATGCTACTGACCATTAGGGGAGCGATAGCAAGCAAGAGAGTTAGACATCGAGAGTCATAGATTGATAGATAGATAGATTGATGGATGGATGGACGGCAAGGCAAGCATCTGATTGACAGTGGTCTGTGATCTGCTGTTATGCTACTATGCTACTGACCATTGGGGGAGCGATAGCAAGCAAGAGAGTTAGATATCGAGAGTCATAGATAGATAGATAGATAGATAGATGGATGGATGGATGGACGGCAAGGCAAGCATCTGATTGACAGTGGTCTGTGATCTGCTGTTATGCTACTATGCTACTGACCATTGGGGGAGCGATAGCAAGCAAGAGAGTTAGATATCGAGAGTCATAGATAGATAGATAGATAGATAGATGGATGGATGGATGGACGGCAAGGCAAGCATCTGATAGACAGTGGTCTGTGATCTGCTGTTATGCTACTATGCTACTGACCATTGGGGGAGCGATAGCAAGCAAGAGTTAGATATCGAGAGTCATAGATAGATAGATAGATAGATAGATGGATGGATGGATGGTCGGCAAGGCAAGCATCTGATTGACAGTGGTCCGTGAGCTGCTGTTATGCTACAATGCTACTGACCATTGGGGGAGCGATAGCAAGCAAGAGAGTTAGATATCGAGAGTCATAGATAGATAGATAGATAGATAGATGGATGGATGGACGGCAAGGCAAGCATCTGATTGACAGTGGTATGTGATCTGCTGTTATGAAACTATGATACTGACCATTGGGGGAGCGATAGCAAGCAAGAGAGTTAGATATCGAGAGTCATAGATAGATAGATAGATAGATGGATGGATGGACAGCAAGGCAAGCAACTGATTGACAGTGGTCCGTGATCTGCTGTTATGCAACTATGCTACTGACCATTGGGGGAGCGATAGCAAGCAAGAGAGTTAGATATCGAGAGTCATAGATAGATAGATAGATAGATAGATGGATGGATGGATGGACGGCAAGGCAAGCATCTGATTGACAGTGGTCTGTGATCTGCTGTTATGCTACTATGCTACTGACCATTGGGGGAGCGATAGCAAGCAAGAGAGTTAGATATCGAGAGTCATAGATAGATAGATAGATAGATAGATGGATGGATGGATGGACGGCAAGGCAAGCATCTGATTGACAGTGGTCTGTGATCTGCTGTTATGCTACTATGCTACTGACCATTGGGGGAGCGATAGCAAGCAAGAGTTAGATATCGAGAGTCATAGATAGATAGATAGATAGATGGATGGATGGATGGACGGCAAGGCAAGCATCTGATTGACAGTGGTCCGTGAGCTGCTGTTATGCTACAATGCTACTGACCATTGGGGGAGCGATAGCAAGCAAGAGAGTTAGATATCGAGAGTCATAGATAGATAGATAGATAGATGGATGGATGGACGGCAAGGCAAGCATCTGATTGACAGTGGTATGTGATCTGCTGTTATGAAACTATGATACTGACCATTGGGGGAGCGATAGCAAGCAAGAGAGTTAGATATCGAGAGTCATAGATAGATAGATAGATAGATGGATGGATGGACAGCAAGGCAAGCAACTGATTGACAGTGGTCCGTGATCTGCTGTTATGCTACAATGCTACTGACCATTGGGGGAGCGATAGCAAGCAAGAGAGTTAGATATCGAGAGTCATAGATTGATAGATAGATAGATTGATGGATGGATGGACGGCAAGGCAAGCATCTGATTGACAGTGGTCTGTGATCTGCTGTTATGCTACTATGCTACTGACCATTGAGGGAGCGATAGCAAGCAAGAGAGTTAGATATCGAGAGTCATAGATAGATAGATAGATAGATGGATGGATGGATGGACGGCAAGGCAAGCATCTGATTGACAGTGGTCCGTGAGCTGCTGTTATGCTACAATGCTACTGACCATTGGGGGAGCGATAGCAAGCAAGAGAGTTAGATATCGAGAGTCATAGATAGATAGATAGATAGATGGATGGATGGACGGCAAGGCAAGCATCTGATTGACAGTGGTATGTGATCTGCTGTTATGAAACTATGATACTGACCATTGGGGGAGCGATAGCAAGCAAGAGAGTTAGATATCGAGAGTCATAGATAGATAGATAGATAGATAGATGGATGGATGGATGGACGGCAAGGCAAGCATCTGATTGACAGTGGTCTGTGATCTGCTGTTATGCTACTATGCTACTGACCATTGGGGGAGCGATAGCAAGCAAGAGAGTTAGATATCGAGAGTCATAGATTGATAGATAGATAGATTGATGGATGGATGGACGGCAAGGCAAGCATCTGATTGACAGTGGTCTGTGATCTGCTGTTATGCTACTATGCTACTGACCATTGGGGGAGCGATAGCAAGCAAGAGAGTTAGATATCGAGAGTCATAGATAGATGGATAGATAGATAGATGGATGGATGGATGGACGGCAAGGCAAGCATCTGATTGACAGTGGTCTGTGATCTGCTGTTATGCTACTATGCTACTGACCATTGGGGGAGCGATAGCAAGCAAGAGTTAAATATCGAGAGTCATAGATAGATAGATAGATAGATGGATGGATGGATGGACGGCAAGGCAAGCATCTGATTGACAGTGGTCCGTGAGCTGCTGTTATGCTACAATGCTACTGACCATTAGGGGAGCGATAGCAAGCAAGAGAGTTAGATATCGAGAGTCATAGATAGATAGATAGATAGATGGATGGATGGACAGCAAGGCAAGCAACTGATTGACAGTGGTCCGTGATCTGCTGTTATGCAACTATGCTACTGACCATTGGGGGAGCGATAGCAAGCAAGAGTTAGATATCGAGAGTCATAGATAGATAGATAGATAGATAGATAGATGGATGGATGGATGGACGGCAAGGCAAGAATCTGATTGACAGTGGTCCGTGATCTGCTGTTATGCTACAATGCTACTGACCATTAGGGGAGCGATAGCAAGCAAGAGAGTTAGACATCGAGAGTCATAGATTGATAGATAGATAGATTGATGGATGGATGGACGGCAAGGCAAGCATCTGATTGACAGTGGTCTGTGATCTGCTGTTATGCTACTATGCTACTGACCATTGGGGGAGCGATAGCAAGCAAGAGAGTTAGATATCGAGAGTCATAGATAGATAGATAGATAGATAGATGGATGGATGGATGGACGGCAAGGCAAGCATCTGATTGACAGTGGTCTGTGATCTGCTGTTATGCTACTATGCTACTGACCATAGGGGGAGCGATAGCAAGCAAGAGTTAGATATCGAGAGTCATAGATAGATAGATAGATAGATGGATGGATGGATGGACGGCAAGGCAAGCATCTGATTGACAGTGGTCCGTGAGCTGCTGTTATGCTACAATGCTACTGACCATTGGGGGAGCGATAGCAAGCAAGAGAGTTAGATATCGAGAGTCATAGATAGATAGATAGATAGATGGATGGATGGACGGCAAGGCAAGAATTTGATTGACAGTGGTATGTGATCTGCTGTTATGAAACTATGATACTGACCATTGGGGGAGCGATAGCAAGCAAGAGAGTTAGATATCGAGAGTCATAGATAGATAGATAGATAGATGGTTGGATGGACAGCAAGGCAAGCAACTGATTGACAGTGGTCCGTGATCTGCTGTTATGCAACTATGCTACTGACCATTGGGGGAGCGATAGCAAGCAAGAGTTTGATATCGAGAGTCATAGATAGATAGATAGATAGATGGATGGATGGATGGACGGCAAGGCAAGCATCTGATTGACAGTGGTCCGTGAGCTGCTGTTATGCTACAATGCTACTGACCATTGGGGGAGCGATAGCAAGCAAGAGAGTTAGATATCGAGAGTCATAGATAGATAGATAGATAGATGGATGGAGAGACGGCAAGGCAAGCATCTGATTGACAGTGGTATGTGATCTGCTGTTATGAAACTATGATACTGACCATTGGGGGAGCGATAGCAAGCAAGAGAGTTAGATATCGAGAGTCATAGATAGATAGATAGATAGATGGATGGATGGACAGCAAGGCAAGCAACTGATTGACAGTGGTCCGTGATCTGCTGTTATGCAACTATGCTACTGACCATTGGGGGAGCGATAGCAAGCAAGAGAGTTAGATATCGAGAGTCATAGATAGATAGATAGATAGATAGATGGATGGATGGATGGACGGCAAGGCAAGTATCTGATTGACAGTGGTCCGTGATCTGCTGTTATGCTACAATGCTACTGACCATTGGGGGAGCGATAGCAAGCAAGAGAGTTAGGTATCGAGAGTCATAGATTGATAGATAGATAGATTGATGGATGGATGGACGGCAAGGCAAGCATCTGATTGACAGTGGTCTGTGATCTGCTGTTATGCTACTATGCTACTGACCATTGGGGGAGCGATAGCAAGCAAGAGAGTTAGATATCGAGAGTCATAGATAGATAGATAGATAGATAGATGGATGGATGGATGGACGGCAAGGCAAGCATCTGATTGACAGTGGTCTGTGATCTGCTGTTATGCTACTATGCTACTGACCATTGGGGGAGCGATAGCAAGCAAGAGAGTTAGATATCAAGAGTCATAGATAGATAGATAGATAGATGGATGGATGGATGGACGGCAAGGCAAGCATCTGATTGACAGTGGTCTGTGATCTGCTGTTATGCTACTATGCTACTGACCATTGGGGGAGCGATAGCAAGCAAGAGAGTTAGATATCGAGAGTCATAGATAGATAGATAGATAGATGGATGGATGGATGGACGGCAAGGCAAGCATCTTATTGACAGTGTTCCGTGAGCTGCTGTTATGCTACTATGCTACTGACCATAGGGGAACGATAGCAAGCAAGAGAGTTAGATATCGAGAGTCATAGATAGATAGATAGATAGATGGATGGATGGACGGCAAGGCAAGCATCTGATTGACAGTGGTATGTGATCTGCGGTTATGAAACTATGATTCTGACCATTGGGGGAGCGATAGCAAGCAAGAGAGTTAGATATCGAGAGTCATAGATAGATAGATAGATAGATGGATGGATGGACAGCAAGGCAAGCAACTGATTGACAGTGGTCCGTGATCTGCTGTTATGCAACTATGCTACTGACCATTGGGGGAGCGATAGCAAGCAAGAGAGTTAGATATCGAGAGTCATAGATAGATAGATAGATAGATAGATGGATGGATGGATGGACGGCAAGGCAAGAATCTGATTGACAGTGGTCCGTGATCTGCTGTTATGCTACAATGCTACTGACCATTGGGGGAGCGATAGCAAGCAAGAGAGTTAGATATCGAGAGTCATAGATTGATAGATAGATAGATTGATGGATGGATGGACGACAAGGCAAGCATCTGATTGACAGTGGTCTGTGATCTGCTGTTATGCTACTATGCTACTGACCATTGGGGGAGCGATAGCAAGCAAGAGAGTTAGATATCGAGAGTCATAGATAGATAGATAGATAGATAGATGGATGGATGGATGGACGGCAAGGCAAGCATCTGATTGACAGTGGTCTGTGATCTGCTGTTATGCTACTATGCTACTGACCATTGGGGGAGCGATAGCAAGCAAGAGTTAGATATCGAGAGTCATAGATAGATAGATAGATAGATGGATGGATGGATGGACGGCAAGGCAAGCATCTGATTGACAGTGGTCCGTGAGCTGCTGTTATGCTACAATGCTACTGACCATTGGGGGAGCGATTGCAAGCAAGAGAGTTAGATATCGAGAGTCATAGATAGATAGATAGATAGATTGATGGATGGATGGACGGCAAGGCAAGCATCTGATTGACAGTGGTCTGTGATCTGCTGTTATGCTACTATGCTACTGACCATTGGGGGAGCGATAGCAAGCAAGAGAGTTAGATATCGAGAGTCATAGATAGATAGATAGATAGATAGATGGATGGATGGATGGACGGCAAATCAAGCATCTGATTGACAGTGGTCCGTGAGCTGCTGTTATGCTACAATGCTACTGACCATTGGGGGAGCGATAGCAAGCAAGAGAGTTAGATATCGAGAGTCATAGATAGATAGATAGATAGATGGATGGATGGACGGCAAGGCAAGCATTTGATTGACAGTGGTATGTGATCTGCTGTTATGAAACTATGATACTGACCATTGGGGGAGCGATAGCAAGCAAGAGAGTTAGATATCGAGAGTCATAGATAGATAGATAGATAGATGGATGGATGGACAGCAAGGCAAGCAACTGATTGACAGTGGTCCGTGATCTGCTGTTATGCAACTATGCTACTGACCATTGGGGGAGCGATAGCAAGCAAGAGAGTTAGATATCGAGAGTCATAGATAGATAGATAGATAGATAGATGGATGGATGGATGGACGGCAAGGCAAGAATCTGATTGACAGTGGTCCGTGATCTGCTGTTATGCTACAATGCTACTGACCATTAGGGGAGCGATAGCAAGCAAGAGAGTTAGACATCGAGAGTCATAGATTGATAGATAGATAGATTGATGGATGGATGGACGGCAAGGCAAGCATCTGATTGACAGTGGTCTGTGATCTGCTGTTATGCTACTATGCTACTGACCATTGGGGGAGCGATAGCAAGCAAGAGAGTTAGATATCGAGAGTCATAGATAGATAGATAGATAGATAGATGGATGGATGGATGGACGGCAAGGCAAGCATCTGATTGACAGTGGTCTGTGATCTGCTGTTATGCTACTATGCTACTGACCATAGGGGGAGCGATAGCAAGCAAGAGTTAGATATCGAGAGTCATAGATAGATAGATAGATAGATTGATGGATGGATGGACGGCAAGGCAAGCATCTGATTGACAGTGGTCTGTGATCTGCTGTTATGCTACTATGCTACTGACCATTGGGGGAGCGATAGCAAGCAAGAGTTAGATATCGAGAGTCATAGATAGATAGATAGATAGATGGATGGATGGATGGACGGCAAGGCAAGCATCTTATTGACAGTGTTCCGTGAGCTGCTGTTATGCTACTATGCTACTGACCATAGGGGAACGATAGCAAGCAAGAGAGTTAGATATCGAGAGTCATAGATAGATAGATAGATAGATGGATGGATGGACGGCAAGGCAAGCATCTAATTGACAGTGGTATGTGATCTGCGGTTATGAAACTATGATACTGACCATTGGGGGAGCGATAGCAAGCAAGAGAGTTAGATATCGAGAGTCATAGATAGATAGATAGATAGATGGATGGATGGACAGCAAGGCAAGCAACTGATTGACAGTGGTCCGTGATCTGCTGTTATGCAACTATGCTACTGACCATTGGGGGAGCGATAGCAAGCAAGAGAGTTAGATATCGAGAGTCATAGATAGATAGATAGATAGATAGATAGATGGATGGATGGATGGACGGCAAGGCAAGAATCTGATTGACAGTGGTCCGTGATCTGCTGTTATGCTACAATGCTACTGACCATTGGGGGAGCGATAGCAAGCAAGAGAGTTAGATATCGAGAGTCATAGATTGATAGATAGATAGATTGATGGATGGATGGACGACAAGGCAAGCATCTGATTGACAGTGGTCTGTGATCTGCTGTTATGCTACTATGCTACTGACCATTGGGGGAGCGATAGCAAGCAAGAGAGTTAGATATCGAGAGTCATAGATAGATAGATAGATAGATAGATGGATGGATGGATGGACGGCAAGGCAAGCATCTGATTGACAGTGGTCTGTGATCTGCTGTTATGCTACTATGCTACTGACCATTGGGGGAGCGATAGCAAGCAAGAGTTAGATATCGAGAGTCATAGATAGATAGATAGATAGATGGATGGATGGATGGACGGCAAGGCAAGCATCTGATTGACAGTGGTCCGTGAGCTGCTGTTATGCTACAATGCTACTGACCATTGGGGGAGCGATTGCAAGCAAGAGAGTTAGATATCGAGAGTCATAGATAGATAGATAGATAGATGGATGGATGGACGGCAAGGCAAGCATCTGATTGACAGTGGTATGTGATCTGCTGTTATGAAACTATGATACTGACCATTGGGGGAGCGATAGCAAGCAAGAGAGTTAGATATCGAGAGTCATAGATTGATAGATAGATAGATAGATGGATGGATGGATGGACGGCAAGGCAAGCATCTGATTGACAGTGGTCTGTGATCTGCTGTTATGCTACTATGCTACTGACCATTGGGGGAGCGATAGCAAGCAAGAGTTAGATATCGAGAGTCATAGATAGATAGATAGATAGATGGATGGATGGATGGACGGCAAGGCAAGCATCTGATTGACAGTGGTCCGTGAGCTGCTGTTATGCTACAATGCTACTGACCATTGGGGGAGCGATAGCAAGCAAGAGAGTTAGATATCGAGAGTCATAGATAGATAGATAGATAGATGGATGGATGGACGGCAAGGCAAGCATCTGATTGACAGTGGTATGTGATCTGCTGTTATGAAACTATGATACTGACCATTGGGGGAGCGATAGCAAGCAAGAGAGTTAGATATCGAGAGACATAGATAGATAGAAAGATAGATAGATGGATGGATGGATGGACGGCAAGGCAAGCATCTGATTGACAGTGGTCTGTGATCTGCTGTTATGCTACTATGCTACTGACCATTGGGGGAGCGATAGCAAGCAAGAGTTAGATATCGAGAGTCATAGATAGATAGATAGATAGATGGATGGATGGATGGACGGCAAGGCAAGCATCTGATTGACAGTGGTCCGTGAGCTGCTGTTATGCTACAATGCTACTGACCATTGGGGGAGCGATAGCAAGCAAGAGAGTTAGATATCGAGAGTCATAGATAGATAGATAGATAGATGGATGGATGGACGGCAAGGCAAGCATCTGATTGACAGTGGTATGTGATCTGCTGTTATGAAACTATGATACTGACCATTGGGGGAGCGATAGCAAGCAAGAGAGTTAGATATCGAGAGTCATAGATAGATAGATAGATAGATAGATGGATGGATGGATGGACGGCAAGGCAAGAATCTGATTGACAGTGGTCCGTGATCTGCTGTTATGCTACAATGCTACTGACCATTGGGGGAGCGATAGCAAGCAAGAGAGTTAGATATCGAGAGTCATAGATTGATAGATAGATAGATGGATGGATGGATGGACGGCAAGGCAAGCATCTGATTGACAGTGGTCTGTGATCTGCTGTTATGCTACTATGCTACTGACCATTGGGGGAGCGATAGCAAGCAAGAGTTAGATATCGAGAGTCATAGATAGATAGTTAGAAAGATGGATGGATGGATGGACGGCAAGGCAAGCATCTGATTGACAGTGGTCCGTGAGCTGCTGTTATGCTACAATGCTACTGACCATTGGGGGAGCGATAGCAAGCAAGAGAGTTAGATATCGAGAGTCATAGATAGATAGATAGATAGATGGATGGATGGACGGCAAGGCAAGCATCTGATTGACAGTGGTATGTGATCTGCTGTTATGAAACTATGATACTGACCATTGGGGGAGCGATAGCAAGCAAGAGAGTTAGATATCGAGAGTCATAGATAGATAGATAGATAGATGGATGGATGGACGGCAAGGCAAGCAACTGATTGACAGTGGTCCGTGATCTGTTGTTATGCAACTATGCTACTGACCATTGGGGGAGCGATAGAAAGCAAGAGAGTTAGATATCGAGAGTCATAGATAGATAGATAGATAGATAGATAGATGGATGGATGGATGGACGGCAAGGCATGAATCTGATTGACAGTGGTCCGTGATCTGCTGTTATGCTACAATGCTACTGACCATTGGGGGAGCGATAGCAAGCAAGAGAGTTAGATATCGAGAGTCATAGATTGATAGATAGATAGATAGATTGATGGATGGATGGACGGCAAGGCAAGCATCTGATTGACAGTGGTCTGTGATCTGCTGTTATGCTACTATGCTACTGACCATTGGGGTAGCGATAGCAAGCAAGAGTTAGATATCGAGAGTCATAGATAGATAGATAGATAGATGGATGGATGGATGGACGGTAAGGCAAGCATCTGATTGACAGTGGTCCGTGAGCTGCTGTTATGCTACAATGCTACTGACCATTGGGGGAGCGATAGCAAGCAAGAGAGTTAGATATCGAGAGTCATAGATAGATAGATAGATAGATAGATGGATGGATGGATGGCAAGGCAAGCATCTGATTGACAGTGGTATGTGATCTGCTGTTATGAAACTATGATACTGACCATTGGGGGAGCGATAGCAAGCAAGAGAGTTAGATATCGAGAGTCATAGATAGATAGATAGATAGATAGATAGATGGATGGATGGATGGACGGCAAGGCAAGCATCTGATTGACAGTGGTCTGTGATCTGCTGTTATGCTACTATGCTACTGACCATTGGGGGAGCGATAGCAAGCAAGAGTTAGATATCGAGAGTCATAGATAGATAGATAGATAGATGGATGGATGGATGGACGGCAAGGCAAGCATCTGATTGACAGTGGTATGTGATCTGCTGTTATGAAACTATGATACTGACCATTGGGGGAGCGATAGCAAGCAAGAGAGTTAGATATCGAGAGTCATAGATAGATAGATAGATAGATGGATGGATGGACAGCAAGGCAAGCAACTGATTGACAGTGGTCCGTGATCTGCTGTTATGCAACTATGCTACTGACCATTGGGGGAGCGATAGCAAGCAAGAGAGTTAGATATCGAGAGTCATAGATAGATAGATAGATAGATAGATGGATGGATGGATGGACGGCAAGGCAAGAATCTGATTGACAGTGGTCCGTGATCTGCTGTTATGCTACAATGCTACTGACCATTAGGGGAGCGATAGCAAGCAAGAGAGTTAGACATCGAGAGTCATAGATTGATAGATAGATAGATTGATGGATGGATGGACGGCAAGGCAAGCATCTGATTGACAGTGGTCTGTGATCTGCTGTTATGCTACTATGCTACTGACCATTGGGGGAGCGATAGCAAGCAAGAGAGTTAGATATCGAGAGTCATAGATAGATAGATAGATAGATAGATGGATGGATGGATGGACGGCAAGGCAAGCATCTGATTGACAGTGGTCTGTGATCTGCTGTTATGCTACTATGCTACTGACCATAGGGGGAGCGATAGCAAGCAAGAGTTAGATATCGAGAGTCATAGATAGATAGATAGATAGATTGATGGATGGATGGACGGCAAGGCAAGCATCTGATTGACAGTGGTCTGTGATCTGCTGTTATGCTACTATGCTACTGACCATTGGGGGAGCGATAGCAAGCAAGAGTTAGATATCGAGAGTCATAGATAGATAGATAGATAGATGGATGGATGGATGGACGGCAAGGCAAGCATCTTATTGACAGTGTTCCGTGAGCTGCTGTTATGCTACTATGCTACTGACCATTGGGGGAGCGATAGCAAGCAAGAGTTAGATATCGAGAGTCATAGATAGATAGATAGATAGATGGATGGATGGACGGCAAGGCAAGCATCTGATTGACAGTGGTATGTGATCTGCTGTTATGAAACTATGATACTGACCATTGGGGGAGCGATAGCAAGCAAGAGAGTTAGATATCGAGAGACATAGATAGATAGAAAGATAGATAGATGGATGGATGGATGGACGGCAAGGCAAGCATCTGATTGACAGTGGTCTGTGATCTGCTGTTATGCTACTATGCTACTGACCATTGGGGGAGCGATAGCAAGCAAGAGTTAGATATCGAGAGTCATAGATAGATAGATAGATAGATGGATGGATGGATGGACGGCAAGGCAAGCATCTGATTGACAGTGGTCCGTGAGCTGCTGTTATGCTACAATGCTACTGACCATTGGGGGAGCGATAGCAAGCAAGAGAGTTAGATATCGAGAGTCATAGATAGATAGATAGATAGATGGATGGATGGACGGCAAGGCAAGCATCTGATTGACAGTGGTATGTGATCTGCTGTTATGAAACTATGATACTGACCATTGGGGGAGCGATAGCAAGCAAGAGAGTTAGATATCGAGAGTCATAGATAGATAGATAGATAGATAGATGGATGGATGGATGGACGGCAAGGCAAGAATCTGATTGACAGTGGTCCGTGATCTGCTGTTATGCTACAATGCTACTGACCATTGGGGAGCGATAGCAAGCAAGAGAGTTAGATATCGAGAGTCATAGATTGATAGATAGATAGATGGATGGATGGATGGACGGCAAGGCAAGCATCTGATTGACAGTGGTCTGTGATCTGCTGTTATGCTACTATGCTACTGACCATTGGGGGAGCGATAGCAAGCAAGAGTTAGATATCGAGAGTCATAGATAGATAGTTAGAAAGATGGATGGATGGATGGACGGCAAGGCAAGCATCTGATTGACAGTGGTCCGTGAGCTGCTGTTATGCTACAATGCTACTGACCATTGGGGGAGCGATAGCAAGCAAGAGAGTTAGATATCGAGAGTCATAGATAGATAGATAGATAGATGGATGGATGGACGGCAAGGCAAGCATCTGATTGACAGTGGTATGTGATCTGCTGTTATGAAACTATGATACTGACCATTGGGGGAGCGATAGCAAGCAAGAGAGTTAGATATCGAGAGTCATAGATAGATAGATAGATAGATGGATGGATGGACGGCAAGGCAAGCAACTGATTGACAGTGGTCCGTGATCTGTTGTTATGCAACTATGCTACTGACCATTGGGGGAGCGATAGAAAGCAAGAGAGTTAGATATCGAGAGTCATAGATAGATAGATAGATAGATAGATAGATGGATGGATGGATGGACGGCAAGGCATGAATCTGATTGACAGTGGTCCGTGATCTGCTGTTATGCTACAATGCTACTGACCATTGGGGGAGCGATAGCAAGCAAGAGAGTTAGATATCGAGAGTCATAGATTGATAGATAGATAGATAGATTGATGGATGGATGGACGGCAAGGCAAGCATCTGATTGACAGTGGTCCGTGAGCTGCTGTTATGCTACAATGCTACTGACCATTGGGGGAGCGATAGCAAGCAAGAGAGTTAGATATCGAGAGTCATAGATAGATAGATAGATAGATGGATGGATGGACGGCAAGGCAAGCATCTGATTGACAGTGGTATGTGATCTGCTGTTATGAAACTATGATACTGACCATTGGGGGAGCGATAGCAAGCAAGAGAGTTAGATATCGAGAGTCATAGATAGATAGATAGATAGATAGATGGATGGATGGATGGACGGCAAGGCAAGAGTCTGAATGACAGTGGTCCGTGATCTGCTGTTATGCTACAATGCTACTGACCATTGGGGGAGCGATAGCAAGCAAGAGAGTTAGATATCGAGAGTCATAGCTTGATAGATAGATAGATTGATGGATGGATGGACGGCAAGGCAAGCATCTGATTGACAGTGGTCTGTGATCTGCTGTTATGCTACTATGCTACTGACCATTGGGGGAGCGATAGCAAGCAAGAGAGTTAGATATCGAGAGTCATAGATAGATAGATAGATGGATGGATGGATGGATGGACGGCAAGGCAAGCATCTGATTGACAGTGGTCCGTGAGCTGCAGTTATGCTACAATGCTACTGACCATTGGGGGAGCGATAGCAAGCAAGAGAGTTAGATATTGAGAGTCATAGATAGATAGATAGATAGATGGATGGATGGACGGCAAGGCAAGCATCTGATTGACAGTGGTATGTGATCTGCTGTTATGAAACTATGATACTGACCATTGGGGGAGCGATAGCAAGCAAGAGAGTTAGATATCGAGAGTCATAGATAGATAGATAGATAGATGGATGGATGGACAGAAAGGCATGCAACTGATTGACAGTGGTCCGTGATCTGCTGTTATGCAACTATGCTACTGACCATTGGGGGAGCGATAGCAAGCAAGAGAGTTAGATATCGAGAGTCATAGATAGATAGATAGATAGATAGATGGATGGATGGATGGACGGCAAGGCAAGAATCTGATTGACAGTGGTCCGTGATCTGCTGTTATGCTACAATGCTACTGACCATTGGGGGAGCGATAGCAAGCAAGAGAGTTAGATATCGAGAGTCATAGATTGATAGATAGATAGATAGATGGATGGATGGACGGCAAGGCAAGCATCTGATTGACAGTGGTATGTGATCTGCTGTTATGAAACTATGATACTGACCATTGGGGGAGCGATAGCAAGCAAGAGAGTTAGATATCGAGAGTCATAGATAGATAGATAGATAGATAGATGGATGGATGGATGGACGGCAAGGCAAGCATCTGATTGACAGTGGTCTGTGATCTGCTGTTATGCTACTATGCTACTGACCATTGGGGGAGCGATAGCAAGCAAGAGTTAGATATCGAGAGTCATAGATAGATAGATAGATAGATGGATGGATGGATGGACGGCAAGGCAAGCATCTGATTGACAGTGGTCCGTGAGCTGCTGTTATGCTACAATGCTACTGACCATTGGGGGAGCGATAGCAAGCAAGAGAGTTAGATATCGAGAGTCATAGATAGATAGATAGATAGATGGATGGATGGATGGACGGCAAGGCAAGCATCTGATTCACAGTGGTCCGTGAGCTGCTGTTATGCTACAATGCTACTGACCATTGGGGGAGCGATAGCAAGCAAGAGAGTTAGATATCGAGAGTCATAGATAGATAGATAGATAGATGGATGGATGGACGGCAAGGCAAGCATCTGATTGACAGTGGTATGTGATCTGCTGTAATGAAACTATGATACTGACCATTGGGGGAGCGATAGCAAGCAAGAGAGTTAGATATCGAGAGTCATAGATAGATAGATAGATAGATAGATGGATGGATGGATGGACAGCAAGGCAAGCATCTGATTGACAGTGGTCTGTGATCTGCTGTTATGCTACTATGCTACTGACCATTGGGGGAGCGATAGCAAGCAAGAGTTAGATATCGAGAGTCATAGATAGATAGATAGATAGATGGATGGATGGATGGAAGGCAAGGCAAGCATCTGATTGACAGTGGTATGTGATCTGCTGTTATGAAACTATGATACTGACCATTGGGGGAGCGATAGCAAGCAAGAGAGTTAGATATCGAGAGTCATAGATAGATAGATAGATAGATAGATGGATGGATGGATGGACGGCAAGGCAAGCATCTGATTGACAGTGGTCCGTGAGCTGCTGTTATGCTACAATGCTACTGACCATTGGGGGAGCGATAGCAAGCAAGAGAGTTAGATATCGAGAGTCATAGATAGATAGATAGATAGATGGATGGATGGACGGCAAGGCAAGCATCTGATTGACAGTGGTATGTGATCTGCTGTTATGCTACTATGCTACTGACCATTGGGGGAGCGATAGCAAGCAAGAGTTAGATATCGAGAGTCATAGATAGATAGCTAGATAGATGGATGGATGGATGGACGGCAAGGCAAGCATCTGATTGACAGTGGTCCGTGAGCTGCTGTTATGCTACAATGCTACTGACCATTGGGGGAGCGATAGCAAGCAAGAGAGTTAGATATCGAGAGTCATAGATAGATAGATAGATAGATGGATGGATGGACGGCAAGGCAAGAATCTGA